>NC_056744.1:1217387356-1217402356 GCF_019279795.1 Protopterus annectens
TTCAGCTTTATGTTCTCGAAATGCTGAAATTCGAGACTTCAGCATTTTGAGATTATAAAGTGAAACTATATAATAAATAAATAAATACAAATATATATATATATATATATATATATATATAGTAAATATTCTCTCTATATCTATATATTTGTATTCACGCCTATACGTGTGTGTGTGTGTATACGTGTGTGTGTGTGTGTATGTATGTGTGTATATATATCTATATATATATATATATATATATATATATATATATATATATATATATATATATATATATAGAATAAACGTGTGTCAGATATTTACACACACGCATTTATATATATATATATATATATATATATATATATATATATATATATATATATATATATATATATATATATGGGTTTTGTCCTTGTGTATCATCTCAAATGAAGATGAAAGTATTTTATGAATTTCTTAAGTTAAGACACTTTGTAGATCAGCAGGTGTGAACATTGGCTCTAGATGATGATCACTGTTGGTGTAACACTCCAAACCATTAAGGCATTCCTGCTGTACCTGCAGTACGTCTAGTACCTCCTCCTGTGTTTTTTTTTGTACTGATTCACTTGCTCCTCATTCTAACCCACGTGTTTGTCTCTACCTTTCCAGCATCTATCATTCTTTACATTTTGCTCAAATCTGCCTTTATTTCTCAAAATGCCTTTCTTGACACCCTTGGATATAGTGGACCACCGAAAGTTGTAATGCAAGATCTAAACATTTGCTGTTGTGACATGCTGTCCTAGAATATTGCTTGACATGTACAAAAATAGACCTCTTTAGTAGTATTTTATAATCCTATTTATTCTTGCATATGTTTGTGGAATTGTCTGCCTTTAAGCCCTTCATCTTTGTTTTTTTACCCAGGATAAGTCTGAAATGGTCTACTGGTTACCAGATGTAATAACTTTACAGCTGACATTTGTATGTTTGATTTACAGATGTATGAAGTCGTACAGAAACTAAAGCATGACAACAGTGTGAGGGCTGTATTGTTTAAAAGTGAAGTAAAGGGCATTTTTTGCGCAGGTGGGTGTCTTAAAATATGTTCATATGTACATAGCATTGATCTGTTTAACAGTAATAGTTTTAAAATAACTGTCCCTGCAGAAGTTAAATGTTGCGGTAGGTAAGCTGCAAAAATCACCAGCATATGTTTTGTTAGATTTTACTGTTTTTTTTTTTTGTTAGTTTTGCTAATTTTTATTTCTCAGCTACATTTCAGTAAATGTACCAGTATGGCTGCTGGTTTCCAGTGTGAATTTTCTAACTAATCGGACAAGCTACACATGCTAGGTTATGGATTGCTTTTTGAGTTGTAAAATGTCTGAGGTACATGCAGACAAGACGGTTCATCTAATTGTATAAATATACTGATGTTAGCATAAATTCAGTCACTTTTTCAAAATACTGGTATTTTTGCTTTATTCTCAGATGCTAATATTTCAAATAAGAGACTTATCTGAATTGGTTTAGAGGGTGACTTTAAGAGAATTCTTCTGTGCAACAAACATTTCAAGCCAGATCTTTCTATTCATATTTAATTTTTTTTCTCTATTTTGTTTGCCTTTCTAGCAAACCACATTTTAGGAGGAAATGCTTATAATTTTAAGCAGTTTGGGTCAAGAGATCCAGCCCATCAACGTAGCTTCAGAAGAGCCTTCCTATAGTACTTGTATGCTTTAGTCAAGAAAGGGTGTAGGTGTTCAGAAGATGATTTGGGGATAGGATCCTTTGCTGCTGCTGCCCTTCTGACAGCTGTTGGAATGAAGGAAAAGGTATAGCACTAGAGTATGCATGCTTGCTTTTACTACCAAGTCATTGTTTTCTTGGTTGCTATTGACAGCTGGGAGGTTCTTTCACAGTAGCCATAATAGGTTTCCTTGAACAAATTCTGCATTCCTTTTTTAAGCGGAGTATAAATGCATATTGTAACCTTTACAATAAATACTGTTTATTTGTGAGAGACTGGACATTTGTTGCTCAGGTCCACTTTGAGCCTTGGTCTCAGTTGAACTAACTCTGTTAATGCGATGGAAAAAATATAAACAGTTAATGAAATTCCAGACAACCTTAAATTCATCCATCTTGGAATATTACAGATGTTTCTAACTTTTGTTCAAGACCTCTGCATATACTTTCTAGGTCATTGCTGAGAATGTCAGCTTCTGAATCATTTTAACCAGTTAACAAAGAGTTAAATAAATGACCATTTGTGCTCACTTTGTCTGCATGACTGGCATTATGGATAAAGTCTTGCAGTAAGAGAATCCTGATCAGCTACACTTGCTGCACGATCTGCGATTGTTGGATTTTAGAAATGTATATGCCACCATGTTGGAGAGGTAAGCATGTAAGCTGTTGCAGTGAGTAATGGAGAGGTTACTAATTCCCTCATGAAGAGCAAGTCACTGACGTATTGATCAGCAAGCTCTCATTAGCAGAGTTATGTGAAAAAAATAAGCGCACCGTAGACTTGCGAAAAAACCTGATTGTACTGGTTAACTGATTAGTAAGGATGTCTTCCATCTTGTCAGGGAATTGAACTGTGGAGGTATTGAGTGTAAAAGATATGCGTTCTGAGACAGAGCTGCATGTCTGTGACATAAGAGGCTACTAGCTCAGTACTGTCATCACTCTAATGGGGAAGTTTTAGTTTCCAGTGTAAATCCTCTGACAGCAACCACAGAAGACTGAAGTTATGAGATGTTAATGATCTGCTCCCTGTGCACAGGGTAGAGGATTCAGTTCCTTCCACCTTCATTTGCCTACTGTGTGACTCTCAGCAAGTCAGACGGTGATCTCGGGTTGCCTCTGAAAAGGGACATTTTTGTCCAGAGGGCATACCTGGTCAACAATTGTGTAAAATTGTTTTTCATCCCTAGTGACAGTTGTCCATTGCCATGACAGTCTGTAGAAAGACAGTGATTTACTGCTTGTAGGGATATGAATGGGTTATGGTATTTATGCTGAATTCTTAAATGAATGCAAGATAAGTATCCCCTTTCTGTCAGGGGGGGGGGAGTCTTGGCTGCTACTAATCTGAGTGGTAGGATATTCTCCGTGATGGAGTGGAAATTTCATTTAATGAGACAAGGAGATTCGCTGACATCTGATGCAGGGGTGGAGGTTGTCTTTAACAAATTTCCTACTTTCCCCCAGCCAGCAGTTCATTGGTTCATAGATTAGTACTAGGCTAACTGCCCCTGCAAGCCATTTTTAAGCCTAGCCAATTATTCCCTGTGAGACTTAAACCCCTGTACCTTGTTTGTAAGGCAACCACCTTAACCATTAGGCCACCCTCCCAACCCCTAGTCTAGATTTTGTATAGCTTCTTGTTAGGTACTAGGCTGTCAGCCCAAGGGGCTACATAAGCCTTGCCATCAAGGTTCCCTGGCTTACACCACTCAAGTTATTTTCCTGTGCCACCCAAAGTTTTCCTGTGCCACTGTCGAGCAGACACACACAAGTGATCCCTGGGGTGTATTTCCTATTTCCCATACACTCATCAAGATTTTTCTTGAGTGCTAATGAAGAACTTTACTTGACATAGATGGGTAGCCTGTTCCAGAGTATAGGAAGTCTCTGGGACAGGAATCTATCCCTCCAGCATGTCCTGTTTATTGTGGTGACAAGGTTTAGGTCCCTAGAGCGCGTAGTTCGGAGGGATTGGGATTTCTTTAGGTGTAGCATGTCCAACAGCTCTGGGTTTGACATAGCTTTATATGTTAGGCAGAGATCACCTCTGAGTAGGCGATATGCTGTGGAGTAAAGCTGGAGGTTTTTGAGGCAGTCAGTGTAGGGCATTTGTTTGAGGCCAGTAATCCTCTTTGTGAGGTACTTCTGTGGCCTTTCCAGCTGCTGCAAATGTCTTGAGGTACATTCCAAAACAGGTGTTGTACTCTGTAATGGGTCTAATGAGTGTCGAGTAGAAGGGAACAATGATCTTTTTTCCTGGATGAGAACCCTTTTATGATGTGTGCCATGTAGAAGGACTTCCTGACTACTGTGGCGATGTGACTATCAAAGGAGAGAGTACTATCCACCTGTGTCCCAAGGTCTCTTATCACACATTCGGTGTTAAGTAGATTGCTGCCTATGTGGTAGTTCATGGGTAGAATTTTTACTAAAGGGGATGACACTGCACTTTTTGGCAATGAGCTTGAGGCCATGGCTCTGACAGCAGGCATCTGTCTCAGCGAGGCCCTTCTGTGGGATGTCCACATCATTTGGGGACTTGACTATGGCTCCTAGTTTGCAGTCATCTGCGAACTTCGTTAGCCTGTACTTCAGCAAAGTAGATACCAAACAGGAGAGGTCCCAGGACGGAACCCTGTGGTACTCCACTTGTCACTGCTTTGAGGTCAGATTTGGAGTCTGCAACTTTTACAGTGTGGGTTCTGTCAGTGAGCCAGTTGGCAACCCATCTTGTGACGTAGTGATTTATACCTAGTTTAGTGAGTTTAGCTATAATTCCAGAATGGAGAATGTTGTCGAAAGCCTTGGCAAGGTCAAGGTAGGCTTTGTGAACCACCTTACCCTCATCTACTGCTTTGGTGACTGCTTCAAAACAAGTCAGTCAGGTTCAGGAGGCATGATCTGCCTTTCACAAACCTGAACTGGATGGGATCCAGAGTTTGGAGGTTACAAATGTCTGAGTTCCATGATGATACGTTCCATGGCCTTGCAGACCAGGCTCGTCAGGCTAATAGGTCGATAGTTCCCGGGATCAGTGGTGGCTCCCCCTTTGTGGAGTGGGGGTAACTGTTGCTGTGTCCATTCAGTGGGCACAAAGCATGATGTGAGGCTATTATTGAACATGGTGCTTAAGTAGGGAGCCAGTTCGTTCTGAAGTTCGTATAAAACGCAACCTGGGATTTTGTCCAGTCCCATGGATGCTGTGTTTTTGGCTTTAGAGAGTGCAGCTTTTGCCTGCGTAGTTGTGATTACAGGGACTCTGCATTCTTCCTGTATAGATATGGGCCCTTTAGGGGGGTGGGGGGGTAAAGTTAGCACTGAACCTATCTGCCAGGATGTTGGCAATATCAGTTGGTTCTGTAATTTTTGTGCCTTTGTGCTGTAACTCAGAGCAGATCTGGGTGTTGCTATCGAGATTCTTGACATAGCTGTAGAATGCTTTTTGGTTGTCCTTAGAATTAGTGGCGATTTTGTTTTCGTATCTAGCATTGGAGGAGCTTGTAAGGAATTTCAGCTTCTTACTGAGGCTGACCAGGGAGCTCCTCCACTCATGGGATTTTACTCTTTTGCAAAAGTTTCTTCCTTCTGTTGTACAGTTTATGGCAGGGGACCACGAGATTGGCTTCCTTTTTTTGGAGGATAGCGTTTTGGTTCTGCTTGGGATAGCATGATCCATGCACTCATGTAAGTGCTTATAGAGTGCATTTGTGTATGATTCAGCAGTTGTAACTGTATTGTCCATCTGCATGGGTGTCTTGAAGTTCACCACTTATGTCTTAAGAAGCATATAGTTGGCTTTGGAGAAATTTTTTACTGTGGTTTCCTTAATGGGGGGGGGTGAGGGTGGGATGTGGATATCAAGGGTGATTAGCTTATTGTTGGATCGGACCAACGAGGAGTTGACTTCAGGTGTGGAACACCGGTCACTCATGTTGGTAATGGCTAGGTCTAGGATATTGTTGCCCCTGGTGGGGGTGTGGATAAGTTGATCTAGGGCATTGGAGTTTATGAATTCTAGAAAGTGAGCTAAGGAGTTGGTACACGAGTAGTTTTCCCGGGGTAGTTGAAGTCTCCCATTATTATGGTGTTTGGCTGAACCCTAATATTTTCCAGTACATAAAGAAGAGGAGTGGGAATCCTGGGGCATGGTGGGGGATCTGTAGCAAGCTACAATTTGGATTGCAGTTTTGCCCAGAGTTAGTTGCACTTGGATAACCTCGGATGCATTATGCTGAGCAACTAGCCTGGAGGTGTGGATGTCTTTAATGAATATGGACACCCCTCTGCCTTTGTTTCGGTCCAGGTTACATGGCCATAAAGTGCGGTATGAGTTATAGCCTGGTAGTGCAGGGGTGCTTTCTGGAGCCTTGAACCAGGTCTCTGTCACTGCACAGATATCTATGTTCTCCATTTTAAGGAGTGCCTCGAGTGAGTGCATTTTGAGATTTAGACTTCTAGCATTGAGTAGCATTACCCTCAGTTTTTGCTTGCCTGTTGCGGTGGTGAATTTGTTACTTGAACGTTGCCTAAAAAAGGCACTATAGGGGCAGCAAGAGCCTTAGCCAGTATCCGGAATCCCAGGGGCGACAGGTGCAGACCATCTGTGGCAAAGCATCGTGGTCTGTCGACCATGTCATCCCAAGCAGACAGATACTGGATCCCCTTAGAATGACACCAGAAGCTCAGTCAATTGTTAGTCAATCATTTTGTCCTTGTACTGCGGTATAATTCGGGGCGATGGCAGAATGCTACTCGGGGCTAGGGTCATATCTGCCTGGGCTACAAGATCGGAGAGCTCTTCCATGTCTCTCGTGTAGTCCAGGAAGGTACGTCTCTGGTCATTCACACCAACATGGACAATGAGTCATATTTGTACTTATGTGGCAGATCCTGGCACCCGACAGGCAGCTGACAGTAACCTTCTCCTTGTTTAGCCTGGTGAGTGGGACATCAGTGTGCCGGACTATAGTCACCTATGAGTAGTGTGTTGGGTACATTGTTTAGCCTTATTGGCTGTGGTTGAGTGGCACACTGAGTCTGTGGGCTGTGTCATTTGGGTTGTGTTGGGGGATGGAGGTTGCTTGCGTTTCTTCTTTGGAGGTCTCTGTTGCTTAGACAGATTATTATTGATAGCCTCCGCGAATTTTTGTGTTACTATGTGTGGATTTTGGTGGTGTAGATTTAGTGAGACTGTGAGTGTGGTGTGGTGCAAATGTTTACCTTCTCATGACTCAAGTTCACTCTTGGTTGGAAAGAGCTTTACCTCCAGTTTGGCTAGATAGGTGCATCTCTCACAGGTTGTAGTGTTGGGTGGTAGGAGGAGCGGGTTGTCTGTGTACATGAGGCAATTTCTACATTGCGTCAAGATGCCCAGATTCATCAGATAGACAGGAGAGAACACTGGGAGTGCAGTGGTTAGAATGTTCAGTTGGTGGACTTGCTATTTAGATAAATGCAAGTATTCATTAATTTTTTTAAGTCAAGAATTTTTTAATCTGCTTGCAAGGCTTTGCTTCCTTTTCTGCCAGTTAAAGTATCATCTGCTAGCCTGCTCTGTGGTGTCGCATGTAGCTGCACGTGACTTGTTCAGGATGAATTAATAGGAAGCTTTTGTATCTGGTTGGATGTTAACTTTTTTTTTCTTTTGGCTGTGAGCATGCCTTTCGACGACTTTGCTCAGGAATTTTAGGCAGAAGTCTAAAATCGTACTCTTACTCATTTAAAAAGTTAACAGAGCAACAGCTTTTTGCATCAACATGCATTTTTATACAATAAAGAAGTTCTGATATCTGGCATTATTGACCGACTGCCCAGACATTATTATTACATTTAATTTTGTGGCTGCCAAAGAAGTAAGTACTTAAAAATGGAATTCAGCAATAATTGAATTCAGCAATAATTGAAGTACTGAATACAATAAAGGAGATAAAGTACTGGAGACGGACAGGACCTTTAGAAAAGGAAAAGAGCATAGTTGCATAGAAATAAATGGAATTTGTGGGGACAGTGCACGCATAAAGGAGGGCAGCACTTGAGAAATGTATGTAGTGTTGGAGTGGATGTTAAAAAGAGAACGTATATTTATAACAACAATGAAACCTGTATGCTATGGATTTTTTTTTCTGTTCTGTGTACCTATGTCATCTACAAGTAAGAATATAACAAGCATTTATAAAACGTTTACGAAGAACAGGTAAGAAGATATTAAAATTAGGGACAACTGAAAGGTATGCTGGGAGACATATGGGTGAATGTTTGTCAGTGTGAAGTACAGCTGTGTAAAATTTTACCATAACAGTAGATGTCCTTCTCTTCACTGTTGCAGCATTCGATACATATCCCACCATGGCCAGCCTGTCGCTCGGCCAGTATATACAAGCTTAAATAAGCTCTTGTATGTGCTGTACGTCACATTTATGCTCACCACACACAATGTAGGGCATAAAAGGGATATACGGATGCAACTACCTGGAGCTGAATTGCATCAGAAGAGAACAGTCATAGGCAAAACAGTCCATGGACATCCAGAAGGAAAACAAATGCAGAATAAACAAGAGGGAGATGGAGGGGAGGGAGTGAATATTGCAAAGGAGAAGAGAAGGACATGTACTGTTATGGTAAGATTTTACACAACTCTATTATGTCCTTCTGTATCACTGTTTGGTCTTTCCAGGCTTGTTGGTTGTTGCTGAAGCACCTACCAAGGGGAGAAAACGCTGAGAAGAAAGGAGCCACTTTTGAGATTTTAAGTATTTTCTTCTCATTTGTTTGTTTAGAATTACTGCTTTGCCGCCTACTTTTCGGCGTTTTCCGGCTTGCTAAAGTTTATATCTGTATTAGAAACAGTATTTAGAACACATCTAGAGCCTATTAACTGAGTAAAAGTACTGGTCAGTCCAACAAATAAGCAGAAAAAGCCCCCTTAGAGGCAGAACAAAGTCCCAGTATAATAAAAACTGCACTGGCACGTAGCAATGAATAACTCCTCTCTTTAATTTGTACACATAAGATCACATAAAACCATATCTGGTTAAGCGCTTTCATCTACTGCCGTAGATTTCATCAGAACCACTTACACAATTGTTACTTCCCTTTTTATATAGTATCTCCTTTCATCAATTAACATGTCATAATAGAATAATCACATAATTAAACTTATTACATTAAAATCATCAAAATTTTAAAGTGCACAGTGCTGGATTCCCTCAATATAAACCTATCCGTTTATGTTTAAAAGTATAATATTTTAAAAAATACTTATTTCATATGAATGTAGTAACTTTCATAACACAATCTCCTAAAATGTGTGCAATACACCTAAATCTTAAAAACTTCATTTCATATTTATTTATTGCCACTACCTCTTGATTTCTTTTATACTAAAAAACTTTAAAATAATATATTCATACCTCACTTCTAAGTTGATATAATTAATTATATGACAAGTACGTTCAAGGGTTGGGCTTATACCCTATTATCTATCTAATATAGATTTTATAGAGATGTATTCATTTAGCCCTGGATGTTCTGAAGCATTCAATTTAATTTGCCAACGGGTCTCTTTTTCTAATAATTTCTTCTTTATATTACCTCCCCTAGGATTCACTTGGACCTGTTCAAGAATGCCAAACTCAAACGTCCTACATTCTTTACTAGCTTCACAATGTCTCCATAGGGCATTATTCACATCTTGCCTTTTTATTCTATAATAATGCTCATAGATTCTATTTCTTAAGCATCTAGATGTCATCCCCACATAGTAACATGAACATGTGGAACACTTGGCTAAATATATAACATTTTTAGTTCTACAGTTCCCCTTACAAAATTTAACTATTGTTTTCTGAGAATTGTCCAATGTAACACTACTAGCCCCCGTAATATACTGACACTGGTTACATCTTCCACATTTGGTGGTACCTCCCTCACTTTTACCAACAATGCCCATCATTTTATTTAATCTACTCTTTAAATTCAATCCATTCCTATATACAAATGTTGGTCTGGGGCCTACTATCTTGTATATATCCTCATCTGTTTCTATTATGTTCCAATTTTTTACTATTGTGTCTTTAAATTTGTTCACTAATGGCGCATATTGTATAACACAATCTCTCCTATATTCAGCATTTACTTTCTTAGAATGACCGATGCCATGCACACTCGCCAGTATGGGTTTGTATTTTTTACCCCACTCTTGTTTTACGTATTCCACTACGTCATACACCATCCATCCAGGATATCCCCTATCAATAAACATTATAGCTATGTTATTTAACTCGACTATGACATCCTCATAACATGATGTCATCCTGGCGGCTCTAATACATTGTCCTTTGATGATACTTTTTTTCTGATACTGGGGGTGGCAGCTATTGTACTCTAAATAGTCATTACTAAAGGTCTCCTTCCTATATAAGTTGGATTTAAACTTCTTGCTCTCAATAGTAACCTTGGTGTCTAAGTATGAGATACTTTTTTATTCATACTTGTAGTAAATCATACTTGTAGTAAATCTTAAATACTCATTCCTACTATTAAGATAATTCATAAATTTTTGTAATAGTTCCTCACTGCCCTTCCATATGATAAACACATCATCTAAAAACCTGAGAACATCTTATATAGATTTTCCACTCAGTTTCTAAGATGTATTCTTCTTCCCAATTTAGTAAAAATAAATTGGCAAACATGGGGGCACACGCTGCCCCCATGGCTACTCCCTTGTTTTGCCTATAATATTCTCCTTGAAACATAATAAAATTGTTCTTCAAAACTACTTCCATAAAGACCATGAGGACACTTATTTTCTCCCACGTTAACTTGCTATATTTGCGCATACTTTCTTGAAATCTTATAAGTCCCTCATCCTGGGGTATACTTGAGAATAGGTCCACCACATCTATCGTTACTAAAAAAAACAATCATCAGACTTTTTATTATTATTACATAAGTTTGTGAGACTGCAGTTCCACCATATGGATTTAGTTGTAAACACGCCATTATGTTTACCCTAAATTGATTTATATGCCTCAATCCAAGTTGAGTAATACGGAGCAGTAAAGCTTCAGCTTCAATTACAAGATCTGTTGGGGGCTATATCATTAGCAATTGTCAGTAAGATAAATAAATACTGAATAATTGTTTTTGGAGTAATCCTCGAATGTAGAGGACATATTAAGATGAAACATCTAGAGCCTGTTTACTGCATTGCCTGTGTTGCACTTAATTTAAAATCGTTTTTTTTCTCTTAAAATTGCATTTTACCTGACTTTGGCCTAGCACTCAAGTGTGGGGTCATTTATTGCACTGTTGTGAATATTTTGCTACTTGTGTATCTCTGCTACCTTTAAACTTAAAAAAAAAAAAAAAAAAAAATCTTTTTTTCCCCACTTTCTGAAATGTAAGAAAGTTCAGTTACATATTTGCTGTTCTGAACTGTTTGTAAGTTTCTTGGAGGCCAGTGCTTGCTTGGGCTAAAGGGAAGTCTCTCTGTTTACCAGTGGCAGTGGTTAACACTGAGCAGCCTGCCTGTCCCTGTAGGAGTGGTTACTGCCTAGAAGCTGTAGTTTTATTGGCCATTTTGGGTCAATTCCAAACTCCTTGATCTCTCTCTTAAAACCCTGCAACTCTCTTTTTGCACGGTCTTGCGCACAGAGCAGTGTCGGGCAGTGCCGTTTAAACTATTCCTGGCTCCACAAAGTCTGCTCTTCACTTTTTCCCCTTAGAACTGCTCTAAATCTCTAAGCACTCTATTTTCATTCTAAAGCCCTACACTTGCTCGTATAAGTAATCTCATAGGTAAACACAAACTAAAGCACTACATCCTCTTATACTCCTTCTAAGCACTTGCTCCCTGTTGGTTCTTTCTGATCAGTAAATAAGTAGTTCCTATATTCAGGCATGTCCAAAGGTCAGTTTTGAGTTTACTGTCCAGTCCAGCTGGTGAATCTGGGAATCTTGAGGCAATGTTACAACTGCCTTATGTATACAGACCACCCTCTTCTCCTCCAAACAAACTCAAATATATGTGAGAGATGCAACTATATAACTGGAGGCTAAGCTCTCTCAACCCAGTACTGGCACACACACACCACAAATCAAGTCTCGCATAGACCTATCGCATCAGCAAACCAAACGCACAAAAACATACTGTGAGGCTCTAAATAAAAATCTGCCTAAGCAGCAGAGACCTCCAAAGCAGACATCCAAGCAACACCTACCACGAAACAATATCCACGTAGCACATAGCTCACAAAGTTAGTGTGCCACACAGTCACAGCCCTTAAGGCTAAACAACACACCTAATACATTTGTAATAGGTGACTCTATTGTCAGACACACTGACGTCCCACTCACCAGGCTGAACAAGAAGGTCACTGTAAGCTGTCAGGTGCCAGGATCCGCCACATAACACAAGCACTCGGGTCACTCTAAAGCGAGTACAAATATGACTCCGTCATTGTCCATGCTGGTGTGAATGACCTGAGACGTACCTCCCTGGACTACATAAAAAAAGACGTACAGGAGCTCTTTGATCATGTAGTCCAGGCCGGTATGACCCTGACCTTGAGTAGCATCTTATCCTCACCAAGAATGATGCCACAGTATAAAGACAATGATCAATTTTAACAATTGGCTAAAGTGTTGGTGTCATTCAAAGGGGATCCAGTGTCTGTCAGCCTGGGATGACATGCTCGACAAGCCACATTGCTTCCCTAGGGACGGCTTGCACCCGTCACCCCTGGGTTTTCGAATACTGGCAAAGGCTCTTGCCTCCCCCATAGTGCCTTTTTTAGGCAAGGCTGAAAAGACAAACCCACCCCCATAGACAAGGGTAATGCTGCTCAACGCCAGAAGTCTAAACCTCAAAATGCACACACTCGAGACTCTTCTCAGTATGGAGAATATCGATATCTGTGCAGTAACGGAAACCTGGTTCAATGTTCCTGAGAGCACCCCGGCACTAACAGGTTATACTTCATACCATGCTTTCCGGCCCCAAAACTCTGACCGAACCACAAAAGTAGGGGGAGTATCCATATTTATCAAATATACCCACACCTCCAGGTTAGTGGCACTGCACGAAGCATGGGAGACCATCCATGTGCAACTAACAGTGGGCAAAACTGCCTTTCAGTTTGTAGCCTGCTACAGACCACCCTCCCAAACACAGGAACGTCACTCTGCTTTCCTGAGAACACTGGAGAATATGAAGGTCTCTCCAAACACTATTATATTGGGTGACTTCAACTACCCAAACATCAATTGGGAAAACTACTCAAGCCCAAACACCCTCGCCCAATGGTTCCTAGAATTTATAAACTCAAATGCTATGGAACAATTGGTCACCACTCCCACAAGAGGGGAAAACGTATTGGATCTGGTCATCACCAACATGGAGTCTCCATGTTCCACACCAGAGGTATACCCCTCATTGGTAAGATCAGACCATAAACAAATCTCACTGGACATCCATATTCCATCCCACACCTAGCCATGGAAACCACGGTGAAGAACTTCTCAAAGGCAAACTTCACACTTCTCAAAACTGAGGTGGAATCCTTCAAAGCCCCCTGGCCAGTGGAAAATAAGGCCCAAAATGCAGAATCCTTTACAAAAGCATTCTATGGACACCTACAGGAATGCATGGAGCATGCTATCCCAAATAAAACCAGGACTCACTCCTCCAAAGGCAGGAGACCTGTCTGGTGGACCCCGTCCATAAATAAGCTATTCAACAGAAGGAGAAAGCTACTACATGACAGAGCAAAATCCCAAAAAGGGAAGGCATCACTGATCAGTACTAGCAAGAAACTACGATCCCTCATAAATCTATGGCCAGCTTCGAAAGAAAAATTGCACAAGACACTAAAGATAATCGCAAGGCCATCTTTAGTTATGTCAGAAACCTGGGAGGCAACTCCCAGATATGCTCTGAGTTGTTGCAAAATGACAAAAAATACACTGAACCCACAGAACTTGCCAACATCCTGGCAGAAAGGTTCACTGCAAACTTCTCCCCCCCCCTTCCCCCCCAAAAGAGCAAATGTCTATCCCAACAGAGTGTAACCTTCCTGAGATCACAGATGCACAGGTGAGAGCTGCCCTCTCCAAAGCAAAAAACACAGCATCAATGGGACCAGACGGTGTCCCGGGCTGCGTCTTACACGAGCTCCAAGAAGAACTGAACCCTCATATAAAGTCAGTGTTCAATCTCAGCCTTACTACAGGATATGTACCCAAGGAATGGCGTACAGCAACAGTGGTCCCACTCCACAAAGGTGGTGCCACAATAGACCCCGGAAACTATCGTCCTATAAGCCTGACTAGTCTGGTCTGCAAAGCTATGGAGTGTATCATGGAAATCATAAACAAAGACATTGGGAACCTCCAGACACTGGATCCTACCCAATTCGGCTTCGTTAAGGGCAGATCTTGCCTCTTGAACTTGGTCGACTTCGATGAAGGGAAGGTAGTCCACACAGCCTACCTGGAGCTCGCAAAAGCCTTCGACACAATACCCCACTCGGGCATCATAAATAAGCTCACCAGCTTAAATATCAACCCCTATGTCACAAGATGGGTTGCAAACTGGCTCAGGGATAGAACCCACATGGTCAGAATAGCAGGTGCCATGTCAGACTCTAAACCAGTTACAAGTGGTGACTCACAAGGCTCAGTCCTGGGACCTCTCTTGTTCGGTATATATTTCTCTGAGGTACAGGCTAACACGGGTGGACTATGGCTGACCAAGTTCGCAGATGACTGCAAACTGGGTGCCGTAATAACTCTCCGGCTGACACAAGCATCCTCCAAAAGGGTCTCACAGAGACTGATAACTGGTGCCAGAGCCATGGCCTAAAGCTAAATGCCAAAAAGTGCATAGTCATCCCCTTTGGGAAATGCCCACAAATTACCACATAGGTGGTAATCCATTAAGTACGGAAGAAGTAATTAGGGACTTGGGGACCCAAGTAGATAGCAATCTCTCCTTTGACAATCACATTGCCAAAGTGGTTAGAAAGACCTTCTATATAGCCCACCTTATCATGAAAGAGTTCACATCTAAATCGAGAGGTCATTGGCCCCTCTACTCGTCAGTTATCAGGCCCATAGAGTACAATGCCCCGTTTTGGGATGTACCTTACCTGACACCTGCAGCAACTGGAAAGACCCCAAAAGTATCTCACCAAGAGGATCAAGGGGCTCAAACAGATGCCTTATGCAGTTCGGCTAAAGAAACTCTAGCTCTACTCAGTTGCATACCGCCTA
>NC_056744.1:1217407356-1217423452 GCF_019279795.1 Protopterus annectens
TTTGGAAGATAGAGAGAACTGAAGGGACAAAGGAACTTGGTCTAAAGGCAGGAGACCAATTGCCCAAGAAGCAAGCTTATCGGATAAAGGAGGCTTCTGGGCCGTAGAAATCTGAAGAGTTTTAAGAGTGAGCCCACTTCCCACCCTTCCTGCCCTTAGAGGCCTGGCAGGGTTGCCTGTGAACAAAAGCAGACCTAGAAGGATAACTCCTGTGGAACTTAGGAATAGGAGAGACAAATATGTTTAAGGTCTTGCAAGGCTTTGCCTTTCTCTTGAAGGGATTTAAACATGTCAGACGCAGTATTTCCAAAAAGAGTAATATCCAAAGGAGCATCCAACAACTTGGCCTTAATGTCCTCAGGAAGACACTGGAGAAGAAGCCAGGAATAACTCTTCAGGGTAGACCCAAAAGCCGTGAGTCATTTGAGAAGCAGAAACTAAAGATAAGGCAGAGGATTTGCCATCAGAATCTGGGTGGGTATAGGAAACCTGACCAGCCTGAGCAATCAAGGCCGGAGCATACCTGGCCATGTTGGTCTGGTAATACCCCTACAGGCCAAAGTAGAAGCAGTGTAAACTTTCTTGCCAATCCTCTCCATTGCCATGCTATCGATATCAGAAGGCAAAAGTTCAGAAGGCTTGTCAGCAGAGACTAACACCGCAGAAGGACATTTTAAATGACCAGAAAATCCTCAGGAACCTCATAGAACTTATCAGATTTCTTAGGAGCAGTAGACTGAGAATCAGGAGATGTAGAAGCAGCAATGAAAGAATCTAACAAGGCAACCAACCCAGGAGTTAACTGCCAGTGGTTTAGCAGTATCCACCTAAAACTCTTCTCTGAATATCCGGCACTTGAAGAATCGCACTTAAAGAATTATTCCATCATCCTAGCAATTGTAGCTCCAAAGGACAATTCCACAAAAGGAAACTCCAGGTTAACAGACCCCTCCTCTTCACCAGAATCATTGGCCAAAGGTGAAGGACCACACACACACACACACACACACACACACACACACACACACACACACACACACACACACACACACACACACACACACACACACACACACCCCAGACAAGGAATCCTTATCCAAGGAATGTGGTTCCCTAAACCATTTAGAAGGGGTTGAGGTCCATGGGAAGAGTAGGTACTAAAACCAATTGAGGGATGCTTTAGGGCCATTAAGGCAGAGAATAAATCTTGAGTAAACTCCTGTCCTTCCCTTTGAAGATCCATAGGACAGACAAAAACATGCTTCAGTTTTGTCTTTTTGACAGACTGCTTCTGTGTCTCTTAGGCACAAATGCCTTGCCGATACTACAAGATGTATGGTTGTGGGAAGTGCACAAACAGAAAAGAGACTGTTCATGATGATTTTTGGAAATCTGCCTCCCACACTGACCTTTTCCTGTCTTGGATGACATCAACTCAAGGTAGTCATAAAAAAATGTAAGACCGGGGGGGGGGGGGCAACATATCTGGTGTTGCCAAATAGTCAGGACAGCAACAAAGTGTTCAAACCAACTGGCAAAAACAGTATTTGAACTGGCGGCAAAAGAAGTGCTAGGTAGTTGCATCTGTACATCCCTTTTATGCCCTAAATTTTGTGCGGTGAGGATAAATGTTGCGTATGGAGCAAACTAGATCTTTCAAGCTTATTTATACTGGCAGAGTGACTAGCTGTACTTTCTGTATAAAATACTGCAACAGTGATAATAGACGAATATCTTGTCTTATTCAAGCTGGTTTCAAGAGAATACTAATTTTTTTTTGTATTCTGGGAGATGTGTAGCAGTTTTTTTGATCCTACTGAAGATATTGTTGAGTACTAGGCCCTGTTTTTTTTTTTCCACATTCTGGAAGAGAAAATGACTGCTTATATGTATTTTATATTAATGGTGAACCTGCATTATACCCCACCTCTTAGCTGCAATATTAACATTTTCTGCTCTACCTAGTTCCTTTCCTCATCTGTTTCTTGGATCATGTGGTTAGTACTTGGAATTTGACAAACCCACTAATAAACCTCTTCAGATGCCCAGTGTTCAACATTTACTAATCTGTAAGACTCTCTTATAAATGTATTATCTTTACTTCACAAGACATATATGTAAGTATGCATATACTTTCTAATTGTTTCCACTGACATCTGAGCTGTACTTGATGCCATTAATTTCTTGGCATTAGGAAAGTACTGTTGATTTAATGCATGTTAATGGTGGACATGTACCATGTTCACAGTCTTTGGTGGTCATACTGGCTATTGTCTGGCAAGGGAAATGGCCCTTTCAGTTGCTGCTACAATCTTTGGTATCCTTTTGCTCTTCCCGTTACAGGTTGCCACATCAGAAACAATGGTCCGCAGAATGCTTGGCAGTGGAGTTTGTCTCTAGTTGCCAGCCCGACGCCCAACCTTCCACAGAAGGCACACACATGCACACACACAGACCAATTTTAGAATATCCAATCCACCTACAGCATGTTAGAAGAGACTGGTATTCTGAAAATGTGAAAACCATTTGAGTAAGCTGATGTAATTCTAAGTGAGCTGGTAAGAAGCTACAATTTTTTACCCAGTAGTGGAACATTTTTTTCAAGAAAGAAAAGTTGTGTGAGTATTCATTTTGTAGAAGTAGATGATCAATGCTGCAGTAACCTTGGCAAGATGTAACCCATATAGTCAAGGATACTGCAGCAGTGATCAAACATCTGCTATTATGGTAAGTTTACTTAACACAACTGTACTATATTCAGATAACGGGATCACTGCTACGGATTCATTGTATATGCATGGAATTAGTCTTGAGTGGATGGCCACCTGTCTGCTTGATTTAGTGTGCAGACATCCCAAGAACAAATGCAAATCCTTCCCCTTGCATGAGACATTGGCATGACTTTCATTTGTTTATTTATCCATCCTTTGTTGACTGGGTTAGTCTCACTAGGATAGTGGAGTTTTTCAGGGGGTGACCTGAGGTGGTATTTGTATATTACTAGGGGAAATGTGTCCATGGCATTGTGGAACATACCCTCCTCTTTTTGGTTGGTGCTGTGGGATTTTTTTTTATGTCCGCTTGAGTTGCCATAGGAGTGCAGCACCTCCTATTGCTGTACTGCAGTGTCGGCAATCTAGTCACCTGAATTAAGAACAGAACCCACAGCCTTCTGGTCTTTCAACACTAAAAGCAGGTGTGCTTCCTGTTGTGCCACCGACACCAAGAAATTTTTGCCATGGTGTCCCTGATCATAGGGATGGGACGTATCCCACTAGCCTTACCCAGCAATAATGAAGCTGGTAAAACCTTTTTAGAGGACCTGAGAATAAGATGCTGTAGGAAAAAGGGTAACATTGTTACCCCTTATGCCCGCACCTAAGTGAGAAGTGGTGAGAGGTTGTCAGTACTACCCGTATGCACAACAAAGTTGGAATGTGTACCTGTAGCAAGGAGACAAAGGGCCCTTTCCTTCTCCTTCCCATGTAGATACCACAGACTTAAAGAATGGGTAATGATCCACCTTATAATTTTAATTCAGAGACTTTGATAGTGCCAAAGAATCACTGATGGTGACTCCAGCTCATTGGCTAGTAGAACAGCTTAAGCACCATGTTAAGCAAAGCTATTAAAATCCAGATAAGGTAAATAATTAGATTTGTTAATTTCATTCTTTGTTCATGAGTAAAATGCAGTCTGTCCTTTGCTCAAAGCTTCACTGGAAGTATTTTATCTGCGGCATTAATTCATAATGGACATAGTCTCTTGCAAGCATACACTTTCTTTTTTCAAATTATGGTTCTTAATGCTACTGCACGCTTCATCCAACCCCATACCTAATTTTAGCTCATGGCTAATCAATGCCATTCTAGTCTTGTTGTCCTCCACACACATTTCAACACCCTTGTAAGCCATATGTACAGGGCACCTCTGAGGAATTGAGCTTTGCCCGACTTTAGGATCCTAGGAAATTACTAGGCTAATGGTCCTTGGGGCCCTTACAAGCCTAGCCAAGTTCTGGCCTTGTTCACACGATTACCACCTATTGCCCCTGTCCAAGAGAGAGAGAGGTGGGACCACTGGGGTTAATTTACGGATCTGATGTCCTTTTACACTCAGATCCAACATAGACACATTTTTCGCAGACTTGGTTCCCAGTCTGAAGCTCCTCCCTCTACCCACAGTGTTCTACACTCCAGCTTCCTCAGATCTCATTTATTACCATCGCTGACAGATGTGGTTCTTCAGTCTCAAGTTTGAGAACGTTCTTTTGAATATTTCTAAGAAGGTAAGTTCTTTATTATAATCTTTCTTTCCTGCTTCTCTTCCTACCCTCCCACATTTTTTCTGCTTTTGTCTCCTGTTTATTGGGTGCTTGTCCATTTATGGACAGCTCTTTTTTTTCCTCACTCTTTCCTTGTTTGGTTAAAAAAAAAAAAAAAAATTGGTTAGTTACATTCTGGCATTGCTCACTTTTTTTTTTTTTTCTCTGACCATCTCAGACAAACCAACAGGCTTTAAGCGCTGTATGGAATGTGGGCATAGTGACAACTGTGAAGACTGTAATCCCAGAGCCATGACCAACTGCAGAAACTAATTTTAAAAGGACTTTTGTCTTCCTCCTCCTCTGCTTTGCCAGGGGCTCACCCCCCCTCTAAATCTCTGCTGGGCTCAGCAGATTCCAAGAAGTGCCCTCACAAATCTTCAAGGATTGCTTTGGAGTCACTGACAAAGTTGCCTTAATCTATGGATTCAAAGGTATCTGGTCCGAGACCTGCCTCTGCTCCAGTAGGCCTGAAACATTCCTTTGATTCGGCAGGAATTGCTTTGCTTTTGCTTTCTCCTAGGCCTATAGCTTCTTCCTCATATCCTAGCTCCTCTGGTCTGAGAGTTTGGAGCTGAACTCCTAAATTGTCTATTGGGTCGGTGTCTCCACCCTTACCATCTAAAAGTCTGCAGACTCCAACCAGACATTCCAGACCGGCTTCCTTTAGATCCATCAGTAGCCTGTCTGGATTGATAAGTACAGAATGATGAGGTTTCTCTGAACCCAGATTCAGATGAGGGTTTTGCCTGCTTCATCCAGTCCCCTGATCTGTAAATACTCCTGTGACCCAAGCTAGATCTCCTTCTTATATCCAACCTTTTGTTTTGGAGCCTCAGGATCATGAACAACCGAGAGAGTTGGTGTTTGCTCCAAGGAAGCTGTCTTCCTCATCTCCAACAGTTAACCTGACTATCTCTGCTCTGAGATCTTCAGATCAAAGCGAGTCTCTGATCTGTGATGCCAACATCGGATCTGGGTGTAGGGGTTAGGCTCTTACCTTGTCTGATCTGTCCCTTCCCCTCGGAGCTTCGGCATTTGACAGCTCAGGTCAGGTCCAATTCTACCTGGAGACCTTGACAGCTCAGGTCAGGCCCAATTCTACCTGGAGACCTTGAATCTGGAGTTGTCCGGAGTTGTCCCTCTTCTTCCTTGACTGCTTCAGCTCAGAGGGGGTTGGGGAGGGTTTCTCCATGTCATTCAGCTTTCCAGGTTGTGGAAAGGGTCTTCTCTTCTCACAGAGATCCATCCTCTCAGATCTGTGATCCTTCCCATCATCCCTCATTGGATCGGAGTTCTGAGCCTGTCATACCTGTCCAGGGTCAACCTGTCTTAAGTAGCCCTTCTTTCTGAAATCAGCACCTATTGCTCTGTCCAGTAGAGAGACAGTCGGAACCCCCAAGGTGAATTTGTGGTTACTCATCCAATCGTCCAGATTGCAATTGAAAAAGGGCCAAAGAGGTGCTCTGCTTTACATGAATTGGGAGTGTATTCCACAGGTGTGGTAACCTCTGGGAGACTAATCTGTCCCTCCAGCAGGTTCTATTAATGTTACATACCAGGTTAAGGTCTTTAGAGCAAGTAAACCGTGAGCCATTGGACTTGCTGATATACAGCATTTCCAATAAAGCAAAGTCAGAGATTGCCTTATATGCAAGGCAGAGATCGCTTCTGAGTAGTCCATGTGAAAATGAGTAAAGTGACAGTGATATCAACCAGTCCACATAGGAGAGGTGCTGAAGACCTTGAATTCTCCTTGTGAGGAACCTTTGTGGTCTCTCCAATTGCTGCAGGGCCTTGGAAAGGTACATACCAAAAGGGCCGTTATACTCTAGTGACCTGATGAGGAAAGAGCACAGGGAGGTTATAACTTTTTTTTCTGGAGGCAATCCCCTTACTTATGAGATGAGCAATATAGAATGCCCTTACTACTCTGGAGACATGATCATGATCAACAATAAGGTTGCTGTCAACCTGTGTGCTCAGGTCTCTAACACCTGAGTGCATGCTTAGGATGTTTCTGTTGATGTGGTAGTTGGCCAGAACATCACTGTTAAAGGGATAATACATTTTTTTTGCATTTGAGTTTAAGGCTGTGACTTTGTCACCAATCATTTGTTTGTGTAAGACCATCTTGTAGGATGATGACATCATTTGGGAAATCTACGGCCACTTCCAGTTTACAGTCATCAACAAGCTGTCAGCCACAGACCTTTTTTATTTTTTGCTTGTACCTCTGAGAAGTAGATTCGGAACAGTAGATGTCCCAGGACTGATCCCTGTGGAACACCACTGGTTACAGGTTTGCTGTTGGAGGTGTATTCCCCTATTTTGCCTGTATGGGTTCTATTGTCAGCCAGTTAGTGACCCACCGAATGATAAACTGGTTGATACCTAGCTGGGTGAGTTTGTCAATAATGGCTGGGAAGTGGGATAGTGTCAAAAGCCTTGGCCAAGTCCAGGTAGGCTGTATGCACCATTTTCCCCCTCGCCCAGGGCTCTGGTTACTTGTCTTGAAGTCCACCAAGTTTAACAGGCATGATCTCCCTTTGAGTCCAAAAACTAAAACTAGGTGAACCACAACCTTAAACCAACCAAATAAAGGTTGTAAGGAAAGTCACCTGGATGACCGCAGCAAGAAAAAAGGTTTATTCAAACCCAGCAAGGCACAACACAGAAAACACCATACATTAACGCACCATTTAATATACGTTTTCATCAAAGTTAAGACTTCATCAGATAACAAAAAATGAAATTCAGCAGGTTTAAATAGGACACACAATCACAGCCAATATAAACACATTTAAAATGGCAATTAAATTAATAATTTAACCATTAACTAACATACTAATATTGCACCCTAGCTACTAAAAATCGTGCACGTTAAATACTGTGTGACACATTATCTAAAACACTTAAATATATATAAAACCTTAAATATGTATATATTAAAAATATATATGCATTTATAAATGGACATTTATAAGGACATTAATACATAACCTCTAAACCCATAAAACCTTCATCTAGTGGCCAAAATAAATATTGCAGTACATATACAAACCATGTGTGTGTTGATATTACAATTTTGCTGCCCTAAGCTTCAGCAAAGTGAGCAATGGAAATGCTCTCATTTAAACCTGGAGGTCTAGCAGCATCCAGTGTAACCTGCCAGTATAATTCCCGGTATTCAAATCTAGTTTCCCATGCACCCCCCTGGCATCCATCCGCACAACTTCTAAAACAAATATTTTGCTTGTCCACATATTAGAGAATGCTTAAAATGGTGTTCTTATTCTTTTTACTAATATCATAAACATGCTCATAGATGCGCTTCTTTAAAGGTCTTTCAGTTTTATCCACGTAGAAAGCATTGCAAAATTCACACACAGCTAAGTAAACCATACCACTAGTATTGCAATTACTATAGCATACACTAGAAAGAGTTCTATTTCTACACTTAATGTGTTTATTGGCTGTGATTAATTGTGTCCTATTTAAACCTGATGCATTTCATTTTTTATCTGATAGAAGTTGTATCTTTGAAAATGTATATTAAACGGAGCGTTAATGTATGGTGTTTTCTGTGTTGTGCCGTGCTGGGTTTGAATAAAACTTTTTTCTTGCTGTGGTCGTCCTGGTGACTTTCCTTACAACCTTTTATTCTATTTAATGATCTGCCTTTGACAAATCTAAACTGAGTAGGGTCAAGTGTTTGAGATTACCAATATCTTTGTTGATGATTCACTCCATGACCTTGCAGATGAGGCTAGTTAGGCTAATAAGTGTTTACAGTGGAAGCACCGCCTTTGCCCAAGGGGATAACTGCGACCCTTTTCTATTCAGCTCGGACAAAGCCGATGCTTAGACAGTGATTTGAAGAGAGTACCCAAATGGTGTTGCTAGTTCCTGTTAGAGCCCATGTAGGATGCAACCTAGGATGTTATGCGGTCCCACAGATGCTGTATTTTTGGCCTTAAAGATGGGTGTATATGACCTGCTGTCTAGAGGTACAAGGTGGGAGATGGGTGGAAGGAATGTCATGGGGGGGTATGTGTGGTGGGGACAGGGTGGTGTAGTTTTCACAGAACCTTTCTGCTAACAGGTCTGCTGTGTCCACAGGCTGAGTGTATGTGGTATCATTAACTACCAGTTCTGTGCAAAGCTGGGTCTTCCCTTTTAGGCTACAGATGTAACTAAAGAATGCCTTATGTTTGTCTTTAGTTGAAGATGCTAATTTGGATTTGTAGTTTGATTTGGAGGACTTCACAAAAAGGATCATTTGCTTGTTTAGGCTGAGGAAGGAGTGATTCTAGTTTATGGCACGCTCCCTCTTACTTTTGGACAGATGTTCATCGTGTTACCCGGCTGCAGTCATCACACTTGGGTTATCCTGCTGTCAGGCGGTCCCACAGTCGGCCTGAATTCCAAAGTCTTGGTCCGGCGTCGTTTGCTGTCGCTTCTTCCCTGACGTCAGTGCACCAGGGGTATATAAGAGGCATCCAACGCCATTTTCTTCAGTCTTTCTTGCCGCGTTTTGCCCGAAGCAGAAGCAGTTCGCAAGTGCCGGTCCGCCGACACCTGAGATTTTTGATTCGAATTTCAGTCCGAAGTCTTCAATAAAGCTAAGTACCCCATTGGGGAACCTTTTTTTGCCTCAGTCCGATGTCAGAAAAAGTTAACAATTGCATTTCTTGTGGGAAGCAAATACCTAATAAGGACTTCCATTCCTATTGTATCCATTGCCTAGGCCCAGACCACGACGTCACAGGTTGTCTGTTTTGTGCTAGGTTTAATATAGGTTTAATAAACGAACTATCAAACGCCGTTTTGTCTTCGCACAACATTATTTTGGTAGGAAATTTAATTATATCATGCCGTCGGAGCAGCCGACTACCGGCATACATAAAAAACGCAAGGATAAGGACCGGCAGCCTAGGAACAAGCCAGACTCCGAGGCCTCTGCTGGGCCTGTTGCCGGTTCTCCGGTTTTCAGTGAGGTGCCTACGCAGCCCCTGACGACCGCAGAATTGGAACCCCAGACAGCTGCGAATTCTCAAGCGGAATCTACTAGGCCGACGCAGCCATCTTCCGACACCGGAGCAGAAGTAGACCCCGGTGCAGTGGAAACACCTTAGATTGCAGAAGGTGTCTTCAGACCGACTACACTCACCATTAAATCTTATGCTAAGCTTAAAACTCCTTTAAAACCTAAGAAGACTGTACATCAGTCTACAGTTCAAGGCCCCATGCCTAAGAAACAGATGCTTAAGATGGCTGAAGATTTGATTACCCTAATCAGGGGCTCCCAGCTTCCTCTGACCAGGTTTCAATTTCCTCAGATTCTTCTGAGGAACAGGATTACACTTTTCCACCTTATGAAGGCTCTTATACTGAAGACTCTATTCCCTCAGCATCTCCCCCTGAAGACTACTCCTTTGGGGAAACTTTACATACCATGAGGGAACATTTCCACTGGGAAGGCCAGGACTACTCTGATTCTAAGAAAAGGCTCAGAGTTCCTTTTACTACCCCAGCACAGACCTTTTGCTATCCCCCCAGTTTTAGATATTGTGGATTATGTTTACTTGGAGTCTAGTTTAAACCCAGACTCTCTACCTCCTGCCCCAGCCAAACCAGACAGATACTACAGAGTACCTGACACTCACAAATTTCTTTATAAAAGCCCTGTGGCTGACCCAGAAACAATTTCCCAGGGTCCTAAGGGAGCTAAAGCTTCTATGGCTAAAAATCCTGTGCCCTCTGAAAGGGATTCCAGAGCTCTAGATGGGGAAAGAAAATATACACCTCAGCAAGCATTAAATTGTCAGTTTCACATGCTGAAATATCAGCAATTCCTAATGTCTCAATTAAAACAAAAAATGAGCACACATACCGAACAGTCTGAATTCAAGGAAATGCAGGATCTGTTGCATGCAGCTGAACAAGTGGGCAAACATACTTTACAATGCAGATTTGATTCGTTGGAAGCTTCCTGTAGAGCAGCTGTTACTGGCTCGGTCATACGTAGACATGCTTGGTTAAAAGAACAAACCCTTCCTGATCATGTTAAAGCAAAATTATTGGATGCATCTTTACAGCAGGATGTATTATTTGGTGTTAAAGCTGAAGAGGTTTTAAAGAAAATGGAGGATAAGGCAAAGTCTATGCAGACAGTCAAGGATTTTTTGCAGGTACAACCCCCTCGTTTCAGCAGAAATTGGCCAACAAAAAAACTGGTCCTTTCCAGCTTCAGACAGATCACAGAGGGGCAAATACAGACGCCCAAGGGGCAGAGGTCAGTCACAAGGCCCTTACAAACCTCGACAATGGGGTACTGCTACCCAGAAAGGAGGAGGAGATAGGCCCCCAAGCTAGCAGAAGACAAACACAATGACTCAATCCTCAGACTACCAAGCAACTCTCTCCTGGCAGCTCCCATGGGAGGAAAATTAGCATTTTTTTTGCAGACAACTGGCACATCATCACAAAAGACAAATGGGTCCTAAACATTGTCTCTCAAGGATACAGATTCCACTTTCATACCTTACCAAGGATAAAAGGGATGTCAAGGATAAAAGGGATGCCAAACCTGCCACCAAATCAATGGGCAGAGGCACAAAAGCAAATTGCAGCTCTCATGGACATGAGCCATTCAGCAGCTACCTACACAGGAGCAAGGACAAGGATTTTACTCAAGACTCTTTCTAGTCCCAAGAAAGGACAAAGCATGGAGACCCATTCTGGATCTTTCAATTCTGAACACCTATCTGCAAGTACCAAAATTCAAGATGCTAACACTACAGCAGCTTCTTCCCATGCTGGGAAAGAATGCTTAACTAGTAACGTAGGACTTCAAGGAGGCATACCTGCATGTCCCTATCGGACAAAATTGCAGAAGATACCGCCGCTTCATTGCAGGTTCCACGCATTATCAATTCTCTGCACTGCCCTTTGGCTTATCTACTGCGCCCAGGGTCTTTACAAAATGCCTGGCACCAGTAATTGCATACTGCAGACAGAGGAATTCAAATATACCCATTCCTGGACGACTGCCTTATTCAGAAAGCAAGGACATTCTTTTAAAGCATCTGGCATTTGTCAAACACCTTCTAAGTTGCCTAGGGTACACAGTAAACGAAAAGAAATCAAAACTAGTGCCCTCACAAAACATAATATTCCTGGGTGCCAGCTTGAATACAACGGCCCGGATGGTTTATCTCACGCCAGACCAGCAACAACAGCTGACTCAATATTTCAAAATAATGGCAACAAAGACCCAACTCCCTGCAAGAAAAATTCTGCAGGCTTTGGGATTCATGGCATCTTGCATACTACTAATACCATTTGCAAAACTGCATATGAGGAAATTACAATGGTACCTGAAAAGTGTATGGACTCAACACAGCCACAGCTTGGACACAATGATACCACTCATTCCCTGCCTTCAACAGGAGTTATTTATGGTGTGCACAGGCATGTCACCTCAACAAGGGTCATCCTTTCACCTTACCCACAGCCAGGTAAACTATGACAACAGATGCATCGGACTATGCCTGGGGAGCACACATGGCAGGACAGTGCATTCAGGGCAAATGGACTACAGATCAGAGGCATCTGCATATCAATCAAAAAGAAATGCTAGCAGTACAGAATGCCCTAACAGCTTTCAAGGACCTCTTACACCCAGGATAACTAATGATAAAGACGGACAATACCACAGTAATGTGGTACATAAACAAGCAAGGGGGCACACATTCCTACCCTCTATGCAGGCAAGCAATGACCTTGTGGAACACTGCACTGTCTTACCAGGTTCAATTACAAGCACAATTCCTGCCAGGAAAGAAAAACACATTGGCAGACTACCTAAGCAGAAACATCATGGATCCACATGTATTTGCAATGATAGCTCAAAAATGGGGATGCCCAGACATAGATCTGTTTGCAAGCCCCCAAAGCTACCAACTTCAAAAATTTTGCACAAGGACATTCCATCTACAAGCTTGGAAAGTGGACGCCCTCTCATTCAATTGGAAAACCTTGACAGTGTATGCCTTTCCTCCACTGCCTCTTCTAGCAAAGGTTCTGTTGAAAGTCAGATTAGAGAGGCCACAAATGATGATCATTGCACCAGACTGGCCACGCCAGCATTGGTATCCAATTCTAAGGAACATGGCCCACGGCCCACCATGGATTTTACCACAGATTTCTCACCTACTCACCCAGTGAGACAATCAGATTCTACACAGCCAGCTCAAGACTTTAAACCTGGCTGCATGGCAAATTACCCAAGTAACCAGCCAACACCTCTATTCAAAGCTGTTATGAATGTCATTCTGGAGGCCAGGAGGCCCAGCACCAAGAAAACCTATTCAGACAAATGGAATAGATTTTGCACCTGGAACCAGGTTAAACGCCAAAATCCCTTTGATCCAAACATTCCTCAGATTCTACAACGGAGATGTTGCACAAAGGACTTTACTTTTCATCTATTAAGATCCACGCTTCATCAATTTCAGCTCATTACAACACTGATCCTCCTTTATTCTCACATCCACTCCTAAGACAGTACCTCAGAGGGGCTAAGAGCATAAGACCACCAAGGAGAGCACCAACACCTACTTGGGATCTCAACTTTGTTCTGGAAAAGCTTACACTGCCGCCCTCTGAACCAGCTTTTTCAGCTGATTTAAAATTTCTTTCATGGAAAACTGCCCTGCTACTAGCAATAACCTCAGCTAGAAGAGTCCCAGAGCTACAGGCACTAATGGCAGTGGAGCCTTTCCTAATTTTTCATCAAGACAGAGTCTCTCTACGAGCCTAACCCTTCCTTTATGCCAAAGGTGGTATCCAGTGTGGGCCTAAACCAAACCATTCATTTGCCCACCTTTTTCCCAAATCCCCAGAACAAAGGAGAAAGACTCCTGCACTCTTTGGACATTCACAGGCAATTACGTTACTACTTGGATAAAACTAAGGCTTTCAGAAAAACTGACCCGCTCTTTGTAGCCTATGCTACAGGATCACAAGGAAAAGCTATCTCAAAACAGACCATTTCTAAATGGATAGGGCATTGCATAAGTTTGTTACACGCATCATGGGAAATGTTACATGCTAACATTAGGCCCCACTCCACCAGGGCTACAGCTACATCAGCAGCCATTCTCAGGGGAGTGTCAACCAAGGATATTCTGGAAGCTGCAACTGCTCAGTGCACACCTTCACCAAACACTATCACTTACCTCTATATTCTAAGACTAGAGCTGATTTTGCCACTGCAGTTTTGCACGGCCTACTAGCTTCTAACCCTGTTTAACTCCACCTCCCATCCTTAGCTTTGGGATTCAACCCAAGTGTGATGACTGCAGCACGGTAACACAATGAACATAGTACAGTTTTGTACCTACCATAAATGTAGATGTTAGTGTTCACCCTGCTGCAGTCCAGGTACCCCCCCCCTCCATCCCCTCTAAACTAGCTGAACTTACCCATACCACTCTATCCTATACAACCTCTGTGGTGTATTTGCTTGTGCCTAAAGGTATTGTTTTATTTTTATCTAGCTATATATATATTGCCTACCTATTGGGGGCACCTGACATCTGGGGGCAAGAAAAACTGAAGAAAATGGCGTTGGATGCCTCTTGTATACCCCTGGCGCACTGATGTCAGGGAAGAAGTGACAGCAACCGACGCCGGACTAAGACTTTGGAATTCAGGCCGACTGCGGGACCGCCTGACGGCAGGATAACCCAAGTGTGATGACTGCAGCAGGGTGAACACTCTAACATCTACATTTATGGTAGGTACAAAACTGTACTTTTCTTCCTCTTATTGTAAAGCCTGTTAATGGCAG
The DNA here is from genome assembly GCF_019279795.1 of Protopterus annectens. Classification (NCBI taxonomy): domain Eukaryota; kingdom Metazoa; phylum Chordata; order Ceratodontiformes; family Protopteridae; genus Protopterus; species Protopterus annectens. The sequence goes on from NC_056744.1 coordinate 1,217,421,540, forward strand.
TTGTCCGCCAGGCAGGTTTGCTCTTCCTTGAAGAACTTGTTTTGGTCCTATCGGGTATGGCTGTGTCAGTGCTGTTATACAGGTGTTTGTAAAAACCATTGGCGTAGAACTCTGCATAGCTGCCAATTTCATCTGAGGGGGAGGTGCAATGAAGCTATTTATACCATACCTTAGAAGAATATAGTTGCTGCTGATGGGGGGGGGGCTGGCGTGATAGTTAATTCAAATGAGACTGATTTGTGGCCAGATCTGACAAGGAAAGACCTTACAATTGGGGATACTACAGGGGTCCTCCATATAAGACCTTACAATTGGGGGTACTACAGTGGTCCCCCATATTGGTAAGCACTAGATCATCAAAGATGTTGCCACCCTGGTCCAGGGCATTGAAGTAAATGAACTTGAACCTTTGGGCAAGTGAGTTTGAGCATGATTAATAAACCCAGTTATCAAATGGCTAATTAAAATCACCCAGAACCACGTTGTTTGGATGTATCTTGATTCCAGTAGATTCAAGTAGGTGTCCTGATTACAGGAGTGGGTACTGTAGCTGGCAGTGACAGTGGGTCCTGTAGCTGGCAGTAACAGTGGGTCCTGTAGCTGGCAGTGACTTGAATAGGTGTCCTACCAACAGTTAGTTGCACCTGAAATGTCTCCAGGGAGTCATGCTGTTTAACCAGTCTGGAGATGTATTTATCTTTAATGAATATTGATATGGCACCTCCCTTTAGTTTTCATGCTTTTCCGTTCATGTTCGTGGTCTGAATGTGTGTGGTAGGAGGTGCAGCCTGGTATAGCTGAGGTGCTTTTCACAGCTTTTAAGCCAGGTCTCCATGACTGCACAGATGTCAGCATCTACCAAAGTGAGGAAGGCTTCCTGTGAGTGCAGTTTCATAAGACTCTGACATTTAACAGCATAACCATGAGATTGTTTTTTGATGAAATATTTAGGTCTGGAATTTATCCTTGTAACATTGCCTAAAAAAGAGCCTTTGCGTGTAGCTGAAATCCCAAGGGTGACAGATTAAGTCCATCTCTGGCAAAGCATCAAGGTCTATCAATCCTGTCATCCCAGGCTGACAGAAACTAAGCTAATTATTGAAGTTAATGATTTTCTGTCTATATTGTGGTATCATTCTAGGGGAGGGTAATATGCTGTTCAAGGCTAAGGTCATACCTGCCTGTGACACACTGAGCTCAGTCATGTCTTTTTCATGTAGTCCAGGGAGGTACATCTCAAGTCTTTAACACCATCATGTACCGAATCATAACAGTACAGTGTATTATAGTATGTTACTCATTTGTTAAGCATTCTTCATATTTGTATAATTTCCGATAGAGCATTTCTCCCTGGGGACTCAATTGAAAACTGGCTCGTCTTGGCCCAGTGGACTATCCCAGTAAACTGTAAAAAAAAATAAATAAAATACTTGAGAGACTTGAGACCCTGTGTGATCTACCAGATCCTGACACCAGAAAGACAACTGACCGTGAGTTTCTCCTTGTTCAGCCTGATGAGGGGGGCGTTTGTGTCTCTCACTGTAGAGTTTCCTAGGACTAAGATATTTGGAGTGGATATGCGTTGCCTTATGGGCTTTTGTGAGACAGTTGTTTGAATCATTATGTGTATTGTTTGTGTTGAGTGTTATGGTTGGTTTAGTATGTGTGTTTTGGTGGTCTGTGGTGTTTAAGTAGATTTTTCATGAGTACCTCTGCATATGTTGATCTTTGTGTATATGATGTGTGTCACGAGTAGGAGTTGTGGTAGGTTGGCTAACAGCCTGCTCTGTATTGTCTGTGCTGTGAGAGAGCTGCGATTCCATATTCATAATGTAGGTACTTCTAGGGGGTCTGCAGTGTACGAGGCAATTGCACTGCCTCAGTAGACCCATGTCAACTAAAACAAAGGGGGA
>NC_056744.1:1217467723-1217487723 GCF_019279795.1 Protopterus annectens
AAATTTAATAAAAATTTTTTTTTGTATATACACACACACACACACACACACACACACGGATATATAAAATCAGGTTGTTTGGAGTAAGGAATTAGTGTGGTTTTGTTTAGAGCAATTTTAGTTCCTTTCGGCTTTTCCCGGTTAGGGGTTGCTACAGCAGTACTCTGGTCCTCTAATGATTGGCAGTTGATTTTTGTACCGGTGCCGAGCTGCCAGCTCAACCCCCAACCTTCAACAATGGCGAGCCTATTCTACGCATGTCTTTTGAATGCCACTCTACCACGTGGAGGACATGCAGACTCCACACAGAAGGCGCTGCAGCCGAGATTCGAACTGGAGATCCTCTGAGGCAGCAAAGCTACCACTGCACCACCACGGCTTGTTTCTGTTAAGAGCAATAAAGGCATTAAAATCTTTTAGCCAAATCCCTCTTCCCCCTTAATACAATAATGTAAGCAGAGAATTTGCCAACTAAAACTGAATCTCGGAAGCTTGAAACAGTTTACGAAGTGCTAATAAACTGGTCTTAGATTGGATAGGCTAACCAACTATTCAAAACTTTATTAATTAAGAAACAAACTAAAAAATGACGGTCTAACAAAAGGTCTACTGGTAGACATCAACCACAATGCCACTTTAAGCTATGATCCTTTTCTTATCAAATAAAAACTTAGGTTTGTGTGTCAAAAATAAATTGCAATAGGACTGTACATTTTTATAGATACTAAGTGGGATGAAAGAACAAACGCATAATTGCTAAGCTGAAAATACATTGATGCACGATAAAAATAAAGCACTAAAGCCATGGGGATCTGTTAGTGCGGCATCTAAGAAAACAGTTTGAGTGCAAGACTGGAATAGAGTAATTGCGACTCACTCGTTATGTCTGAGTGACACCTCCAGGTGCAACTGCAGTTAAGTCCTACTGACGCCTCTAGGCATCAAATATTGGTTCGTATTTGCATCAGTAATTCCAAAACCATGGTATGTATAAGGTTTTAAAAGATTTGATCTTAAGCTTACACAACAGCAAGCTCGTCTACATTAATATTTGATCTCTGTCTAGCACAAGTAGTTGGATATTAACTTTTATGATATTAATTTATATAGATATTATTTTCACATTTTACTAAATAGTCGCTGTGGCAAGCCCTAACCGGGAAGAGCCGAAAGACACAAACAAAATATCTCAAAAACCAAGTAACACAGACAGAACTCCTTAGCCTCGTATGAAAGCTCTCTGCTAGATGAATAAAATGTTAACCGTATGAGTGTAACTTGAGTGGGTGCAGTGATAACTGTAAGTTGTTTGTAAAATATTGGAAATGTAGTACTTATTGTGTTTACTGTGATTGATTTATAAAATTTGGTTTAAGACCTAGAACCTAAAGAATACTACCACTAAAAATAGTTTGCGCTAGTTTGCCATGTATACTGACAACTGCTATGGTTCGAAAGATATGAACATTTCTGAAATGTGAGGACATAATTTGATTCTGTCAAAAGGCTTAGGCTCCACCCAGGGGAAGTTACAGTGCAAATTTGCTCCACTCCAGTGGAGTGAATGAGTTAAAACATAAGTGAAAAAGCTATCAGACTTTCACTGCCTAAAAGGAAAAAAAATTAACAGAAGTGTTCAGTTTAAAATCTAAAAGTAGCATTTAATGTGGAGCCATAAAAAATTATTAATGTATACATGAGCCACCTAAAGTGTGTCCTTTATAACACTTTAGGTTAATGCTAAAAGAAGTAAAATGTTTGATATTTGTTTTTAAACACAATGTAAGCAAATAATGTCAGTATTAATCAGTCCCATATCTGTCTTTTAATGTGGCAGCTTTTGGAGATGTAGTTTGCTTTCTATGGAGCAATAATTGAGCTCCGGTTTTCTAAGAGTCCAGTTTCAGCTGCCACAGTAGTTCACGTTTTTCTGAAAGATTAGGGCTGTCTCCTTCCAGTTCCAAAAGGTCCACCTGGTCAATAATTTGAAATTTAATGCCAGTGTGTCTTTTCTGTAGCTGTAGGTAACGACCCAGTGCGTTATTCTTACACTTGACTCTAATTTTGTAAAGATGGCCAGAAATCCTTCTTTTAAGTCTGAGCATTTCCCCCAGATAAAATGCTTCTTAGTCATTGCAACTACCTCTGCTTTGACTTAGTCACCTCCTGTGTTTTTATTTTGATCATTTTCTTTAAATACAGCCAGAAAACATGCTTTCCTCCTGTATGTGCTGACTAAAGACACAATTCACTCTATACTTATTGGTGTATGTCTCTTGTGGTCTGGGCCTACCTTCAGTCAAACTCCTGATGTTCCTGTCTTTCCTATTCCCAAAGAAAGCTTCTCCAAGGATGTCCATTAAATATGAACTTCTAGCAATTATGGCCCTATTCCCTGTTGCATCATAGTTAATGTTATTAGAGTCAAAGTAAAAGTCAAGATACAACTGTCTTTAGATTTGCTGTCTAAAAATTGCTTTAACACCCTCCCATAAGGACTGTTAAGTGCTGGTGCATTTGTACTTTTTAGTACAATTATAAGGCGGCCGCGGTGGTGCAGCGGTTAGTGTTGCTGCCTCACAGCAAGAGGTTCTCCAGTTCGATTCTCTGCTCGGGTGCCTTCTGTACAGAGTCTGCATGTCCTCCTGTGGTCAGGTGGGTTTCTTCCGGTTGCTGTGGTTTCCTCCCACATCCCAAAGACATGCTGTAGGTTGATTGGACACACTAAATTGGCCCTAGGCGTGAGTGCGTGCCTTCTGTGGAAGGTTGGGCACCGGGCTGTTAACTCGACACCGTAAAACTCCACTGCCAGTCATGAGCAGACGGGTGATCCATTGTGGCGACCCCTAACTGGGAAAAGCCAAAAGAAGAAGATAGGTTGCAAAGTGCTTCTTAACATATTGCTTTCATATCCCCCTCAGCAAAAAATTATTTTCAAGTTCATTTAGGTTCTTAAGAAAATGTTCCATTTTTGTGGTGATCTTAGCCAACCTATAGCCCTAGGACTTAATGTTATATTACATCCTGGTGGAGTGGAGATTATTGTGTCGCAGGAGGTTTACTCTGGTAGATTTTCTGTCAAGATCTCATCAGTTTTACCTTGGTCCAAGTCTTTAGCAATTTGCATATCTAAGAATGCTGAGGTGAGGCTGTGGGAAGAGGTGAAACACAAGAAGCAGGTGGTTTGCTTCATATAGCTGATAAAGGTTTCTAATTTAGCATAGTCTCCTTCACACAATAAAAATATTGTCAGTAAAGCGTAGATGCACAGTGATGTCCTGCATTTATTCTCTGTTCTAAACATAATCCTTATACTTGGTTAGGGCTATGTTGACTAGAGGCCATAGCTTCCCCCATGGCTATACAGTCTCTTGTTTATAGTAATTTCCATTTAAAGTAAAGAAATGGTACCTAAGCACCAGAGATGTTTTCAGCCTGAGGTTGTAATAAAAAATCCAGGTAGATGGCAGTAGCTTCAGTCAGAGACCTCCCCCCCTTGCAACCACTGACCTGTAAGGAGGATTTTCTCTTTGTGCGGCTTAGGGATTCCAGGTCGTGATTAAAGACATGCAGGTAGGTGCGTGCTTAAATGGGTGTGCCTTCTGGCAACTCGGCACCGTAAAAATCCACTGCCAATCATTACCAGACCGGAGTTCTGCTGTGGCGACCCCTAACTGGGAAAAGCAGGAAGACTAAGTAAGGGATTCCATAGAATTTAGACAAGTAGAGGAAGGTATCTGTAAATAGTCAAACAAGTTATCTGTTAAACCATCATCATTAATTACCTGGATTTTTGGTTGCAACCTCTGGCTGAGAAGAACATCTTGCATGTAAAAAGAGTTTTATTTTTATTTTTTTTAAGGAAAATAAATGCTGCAGTTGATGCTGACATTATTTTATTAACAATAGCACAACATGAAAGAACAGGTAAATTTTTAGATGTGCTTGAGTACGATTATGTCTGTAATAGAGACTACATACAGATGCACCATGATGTGTTGTGCTTTGACAATATTTTTATTGAGTGGAAAGGACACCGTGCTAAATTAGAAGACTTTATCAGCTATCTGAAGCAAACCACTAGCCTCCTGCATTTCACCTCTTCCCAAAGCTTCACCTCAGCAGTCTTCTTAGATATGCAGATTGCTAAAGACTTTAGACCAAGGTAAAATTGACAGATCTTTACAGAAAACCTACCAGAGTAAACCTCCCGCTACATAAGAGTCTCCATCCCACCAGGATGAAATGTAATAGTCTCTGGGCTACAGGCTTGCTAGATCACCACAAAAATGGAACTCTTAAGAACCTAAATGAACTTGAAAATTATTTTTTGGTGAGGGGATACAAAAGCAACATATTACGAAGCATTTTGGAGCCTATAATTGAACTGAACTACAAATTGGGGCCAAGTTCAAGAATAATGCTCAGCACCAGCAGCTGCACACAAGACACACTGGCTTTTAATTTCAAATTATTGACCATGTGGACCTTTTACAACTGGAAGGAGACATCCCTAATGTTTTAGAAAAATGTGAACTACTTCAGCAGCTGAAACTGAACTCTTAGACAACTGGGTCTTTATTATTATTGCTCCTTAAAAATCGTACTACATCTCAGAAAACTGCCACACTGTTTAAAAGATTATTGAAAGACTGATATGGGACTGCTATTACTTGCTTATATTGTGTTTAAAAACAAATCTCAAACGCTGTTTACTTCTTTTAGCAGTAACTTACGATGTTATAAAGGACATATTTTAGGTGGTACATCTATACATTCATTTTTTATGGCTCCACATTAAATGCTACTTTAGAGTTTAAGCTGAACACTTTTGTTGCATTTTACCTTTTAGGCAGTGACTTTTAGGCAGGGAAAGTCTGATGGTGCACACAATGTGTATGGGCATAGTCTTTTTTTTTTTTTTGTCTTGTGGTTTTTAAAGGTTGCAATTACTCGAGTGCTGTCTTACACTCTCAAACTAGTTGTTTTCTTAGTTAATGCCATACTTTAACAGATCCTCACAGCCTTAGTGCTTTATTTTTAACATTTATTACTGTATTTCCAGCTTGGCAATTATTTTTGTTTGTTCATCAGACTTAGGTTTTCAGTTGTTTACACCCGATGTGACGTTGTTCATTCGCGCCATTCATTCTTCACTGATGGGTTAAGAGCCGATACCTTGCCTCCGATATGGCCGTTGGCAAGCTCAAGGTTTACCAGTTGCTCGAGACCAAGCCCCTTATCCCATAATGCACTGCTGGAATTACCTCAAATCTAGTTTGCCGCGGCACGGATCTCAGTGGTTCCAGCTTACTCAAGCCTCACTGTTAATACTATATTTGGTGTGTTTTTCATAGTGGCCTCGTGTTGGCCTAGTGTGTATTGGTAGTTAGATTATATTCGTTTGAGTGCTTAATACTATTTAGCTAATTTTTGGCCCCCTTTTCTTTTGGGCCATTGTTTCAGTGTGTATTGATGGTTGTGTTCCTATCACTACTAGCTAGCCTTTGGCTTTGTTATTGTGGATAGTGGTTTTAGTTATTGGACATGTGTGAGGAAAAACAAAAGCATCCAAAGTCTGTGTTCAAAAAATGCCCAGACTGCGGACAAAAGATGTACGTTACTGATACCCATGTGCAATGTGTAAACTGTCTATGAGCTCTTCACTTGCAAGAGTCATGCAGCATATGTCACTCCTTTTCTTCCAGGGTTACATTAGAAAGGAAGAGGAAATTAGTGGACAGAGGTTTACTAAAACACCCTTTTGTTGAGGTGTTGAGTGACCAGGATGGGGCCAGTAAGTCCTCTCATTCTTCCCAATCCTCAGGAGACTCAAAAGCCACAAAAAAAAAATCTAAGAAGAGTGAGAATGCTGGGTCATCCGCTCCACAGTTCTCGGAGCAGTGTGTCCCTTCTCGGATCCGTTCCACTGTTCTGGAGCCGGTATCAAAGTTGCCATAGTCTCCTATTCTCCAATCTGCACCGTTGATGCACTCGTCTAGGTCCCCTGATGGTCTTTCTGATCTGGACATGGACCGACTGGTACAGAAGTTAAGGGCACCAGGCCTAGTTAAATTGCTGTCAGCTCCGACCCTAGTGTCTGAACCAGACCATTACCCTGGAATTGACTGCTCCTCCTCAGTTCTACTGGGCTTTTGGAGCCGGAGGAGGCTGACCTGATGACTGAAGAGCCCTTGGAGCAGACACCTGTTCCAGTGTTTGTTCCATCTGCTCGGACGTCCTCTGCGCCGAGTGGACTCTAGGAGCCGACATTCTCCTGTCTGTTCTGGGGAGGGTAGTCTGTGCCGACTCTTTTCCTCTCGGGGCTTCGGCTCGGATGAGCTTGGCTCTTACCTCTGGCTCTGAGCCCACGGCCTCTGTGCAGGAGGGACTTTAGGTTCCTTTGGGTCCTTCGACTCCTTCCCATCGGAGACGTGAAGCCTCTGAAACCATGAGGCAAGTACGGTCTCCTAAGACTTCCTCGACATCAGGATTGGTCTCTTCTTCCCCTAAGGCACCTGTGTCCACTTCTGTTTCCATCGACTCCAAGCGTAAACCTTGAGCCTCAGGTAGCCCCACTGTGCGCTCCCTGCTCTTCCGAGACTTCCCCAGATGTTCCCACTGAGGAGGTTCCCAGAAAGTGTGCGCAAGAGTAGGCACCTGGACTCCCCACAGGAGTCTTTGACATCTGACACTGACTTAGATGAGTCAGAAGGGTCCCCCTGATCCTCTCTGAGGATATCTCCTTTGCAGAGATACTTGAGATCCTTGGGCAGAGGGGTGATTGGCATTCCAAAAACCCTACTGAGGATAAGTTGGTTCTCCACCTTCCACCTCTCGGGTGTCCCCACCCTATGATAGGCTTATGGACCTGGTCTCACGTAGGGCGTGGGAGTCACCGGAATCTATGGAACCTGTCCCTAGGAGGCCTAACAAGTTCTTTTCTGCCCCCGTAGAGGAGTCCTTTTTGACCAAGGGAGTCCCTGTTGATGCCATGGTGGTGGCAACAGCCACCAAAAGTAAATGTCTGAGACGTCCTCGTCTATCCATCCTCCAAACAGAGAGTCTAGGATTATGGATAGATATGGGAAATGCATGTTTAGTTCAGCAACTTTCACACTTGCATCACTGAACTATTTGACCCATTTTACCAGACTGCAGAGATATCTCCTTAAGGAGTTAGGAGATGCTCTTCAGGGTACGGTAGCTGCAGGTGCTTCCGACAAAGTTGCCACCCAGCTTGCTACCCTAAATTCAATTGTAAACTTGTCCATGCGTCTCTTATCGTATGCAGCTGATGGGGCAAGTAGGGCAACAGGTACAGGAGTTGCCCTTCGTAGACACTCCTGGATGTGCCTCTGTTCCTTTGCTGAGCCTTTCAAGTTTTCATTTGTGAATACCCCGTTTGACAGCTCATCTCTGTTTGGGTCTAAAGTAAAGGAAACATTGACCAGGTGTGAGCAAGAGGGAAAGACTGTCTGCCGTAGGAGTCTGTTTTTCAACCCCTACTCTGCCTTATCCCAAGGGCAAAAGGGGAGGGAAGATGTGGTTCCGAAAAGCCCAAGAAGCCTTTCAGGACACGCGTGGTGAAACCCCCTTTAGGGGCAGAGGAGGGGGTTATAATGGAAGACGCCGACCTCTCGGCAGAGGGGGTCCGCAACAGCAGGGTGACGGATCATTTCTCTGGTCAGCCATACCAGCGTTGCTGAGCGGAGGCCTGACTGTCCTGCTGTGTTGGCAGTTGGGGGTCGCTTATCTTCGTACACAGATGCCACGATGGACATAAGACAGATGGGTACAAAGTATCGTTTCCAGAGGGTATTTCATACCGTTCTCCTCTCCTCCCACTTCTGTCAGGAGAATCTCAGACATTCCACCCAGTCACAGGGAACAAGCAACTATAGAGGTCCACAGGTTGCTAGAAAGTCATCCAGCCAGGCGCAGCAGACCAAACGGGATTCGAAACTTACTGAAGATTCTTTTTGGTTCCAAAGAAAACAGGGGACTGGAGACCCATTTTGGACCTCAGCAGACTCTACCAATTTGTCAAGAAAGAGAAGTTCCGGATGGTCACGCTTCAGTCCATACTTCCCTTTTTAGGGAAAGACAATTGGATGTGCGCAATCGATCTCAAGGATGCGTACTACCACATAAAGATGGCCAGGCCATCCAGAGATCTGCATTTCCGACTGGGAACCAATCACTATCAATTCCGAGCCCTGCCCTTTGGTCTCACTACAACCCCCAGAGTGTTCACCAAATGTATGGCAGTGGTCACGGCTTACCTGAGGCGTCCAGGATTCCAGTTGTTTTTGTACCTAGACTATTGGTTCCTTACCTCCACCACCAGGCATCAACTGATTTGGGCAAGAGAAACCACTCTACACATTACAACCACTTGGGCATTACTGCCAACTTAGAAATATCTGTCTTGTCGCCATCGCAGCATATCGTTTTTATCGGGGCAGAGTTACACTTCAACCACCACCCTGTCTACCATTCGAGAGGATCTCACTTCACCAACATGTCAGCTCACTGGTGGCGAAAGACAGCGCTCCAGCAGCAGAGGTCTTAAAAGTACTGGGTTTGATGGCAGCAGCCATCTTAGCCATGCCATTAGCAAGGATGCATATGCTGATTCTTCAGTGGCTACTGTTTACTCAATGGTCTTATCAGGAACTTCCACTGAAGCATATGATTGTGATAAATTCTTGCAACAGAGACCTTCAGTGGTGGTTGATGATTCATGTCACAATATGACTTCCATTTGTACTACCCTCGCCGATGGCCACTGTGACCATGGATGCTTCCCTAAAGGGTGGGGGGGGTGGCATTTTCAGGGAAAGACTGCCCAAGGCACATGGACGGATCAAGAATCACATCTGCATATCAATGTTCTAGAGATGAGAGCAGTACTTCTGGCGTTGCAGTACTTTCAGGACTCCTCCTCTAGGGACAATTGCAATTCAGACGGACAGCATGTCAGTGGTCTGGTATTTGAACAAACAGGGCGGGACCAAGTCTTACCCTCTTTGCTGAGAAGCCCTCTGTGTTTGTCAGGTGACTGTTTCATCCCAGCGCTTTCTGTTGGCAACGCACTTCCCGGGGAGATCCAACATGATAGCAGACAAACTGAGCAGGACAGTTTTGTTGCCACATGAGTGGTCCCTCAATCAGGACATTGCGGACAGAATTTTCCACAAATGGGGCCAGCCTTGCTGCGACCTTTTTGCCAGTCACATCAACACCAAATGCAGAAGCTACTTTGCCCCGATTTCCCCCTCCGGGATAACCCCTGAGAGATGTACTTATTGGCCCCTGGGTCTCCTATATGCATTTCCTCCAGTCCCGCTATTACCAAGATTTTTACAGAAAGCAAAGTCGCTGGGAAGGACCATCATTCTTATAGCCCCCATTGGCCTCGGCAGATTTGGTTCCCATTTCTTTATCATCTCTTGGAGGATCCATGGATTCTGGACCCAGTTCTGGATCTTCTGACACATCCGTCAGGGGATCTCCACCCTTCGTTGCAGTCCCTGAAGCTAACAGCTTGGCTGCTCCAGTTCCAGTCCCTGAAGCTAACAGCTTGGCTGCACCAGTTCCCCACATAGCCAGGCTTCACAACCTTTCTTATGACACGAGGCAAATACTTTTGTCTTCTCACAAACCTTCCAACAGGAGATTATATCATAAGTGGAAGAGCTTTTCCATTTGAGCTTCCAAACAGAACATTGATCCTTTTCACACTCCCTTGACATCTATATTGGAATTCTTAACTATTATCTTTAATGGAGCAGCAGCGGCTACAATTCGGGTCCAGTTGGCTGCCATATCTAATTTCCATCTTGGAGCAGACAGACTAAATGTTATGGCCCACAAGTTATCCAAGGCTTTTCTTAAAGGGACCTTTCACATGAGGCCTCCAGTAAATACTCCTTATTCCCCCTGGAATTTGAATTTCATTCTATCTCGCATAATTCTTCCCCCGTTTGAACCTGCATCATCTTGTGATCTCAAATTTGTCGTGGACAACCATTTTTCTCGTGGCCATTACTTTCACCCGCAGAGTGTTGGAGCTTCAAGCTTTGTCGATCACACCTCCTTATATGATTTTTCATGCTGATAGAGTATCTCTCAGGGACAAATCCTTCCTTTTTACCTAAAGTTTGTTCGGAGTCCAATCAAGTCACTGAATTGCCAGTCTTCTTCCCCAACCATATATGCTGCACAAACTAGACGTTCATAGACAGCTCAGATATTGTCATCAGACCAACTATTTGTTTCCTTTTCTGAAGCAGGGAAAGGTAGACCAATGGCTAAAACAACCCTTTCTAAGTGGCTATCTGTATCACCTGTGTTTTATTCAGCAGCTAATATGCCCTTACTACACAGAATTAAAGCTCATTCAACTAGAGCAGTTTCTACATCCTCTGCATTTCAAGCCAAATTGCCCATTGACAACATCTGTGCTGCAGCCACTTGGTCTAAGCCTTATACCTTTATCACTCATTACAAGGTGGATAAGGTCTCCAGGGACGGGGCTTCCTTTGGTTCTATGGTCCTGAAGAATATACTCCCTTGAGCCACCCAAGATTGAGGGTGCTAGGGATGCTACTCATCAGTGAAGAATGAACGGTGAAATTGAACAACTTCACATTAAGAAGTTATGTACTCACCATAATGTTCCATGTAAGTTGTTCCATCTCGCCTTCATTCTCAGATCCCTCCCTCCATCCCCCACCTGGCTGACAGTTGACCTAGACGCTGGTCTCATCCTGGTAATTCAATTCCTTCCTTTTTCCCTCTCTTAAGAGAGTAGTCCTTTTACAAGGATGTGGTACAGGCAGCAAACAAGATCTGAGGTAATTCCAGCAGTGCATTATTGGGATAAGGGGCTTGGTGTCAAGCAACTGGTAAACCTTGAGCTGAGGGATCTGCTCCGAACCCATCGGTGAAGAATGAAGGCGAGATGGAACAACTTGCATGGAACCTTATGGTGAGTACATAACTTCTTATTCATTCCTATTATGATTTGTTTTTGACACGCACACCTAATTAAGTTTTTATTTGATAAGAAAGGGATCTTTGTTAAAAGTTGTATATTAATATTTATTCTGGTTGATGTCTATTGGTAGATCTTTTTGTTGGTCATTTTTTAGTTTTTTTTTAATTTTTCATTAGTTGGTAAGCCTATACAGAGTGTTAAGCTGGTCTTACTGTAATTTGTCTCTAGCTTTTTAGATTCAGTTTTAGTTAGCACAGTCTCTGATTACACTATGGTGTTAATGTGGTAGGGGGACTTGGCTAAAGGAGTGATTTTAATGCTTTTATTGCTCTTAACAGAACCACCTACTGTAACTTCTTCCTTGCTCCAAGCAACCTGATTAGATAAGGAATGATGTTAAGTTGTCAATCTCGCCTTCATTCTTGCTGGATGGGTTCGGAGCCGATCCTCGGCTCCGACTCGGCACTTGCTTTAGCTTGAGAACTCCTTTTACCAGCTCGAGGCAACCCTATATCCCATGATGCAAGGCAGAACTACCTCAGATCTCGTTTGCCGCTTAGCGAAAGAGGTCTCCTTTGCCAGCTGAGGCAAGTAATTTTCTTGTCAAAAGAGAAAAGCTTAGTTAGGGTTTTATTTCCCCTTTGTTTCCATTTTTATAGTCTGTAGTGTGTTACAGCCCACCCTATTCCCTTATATTTCAAAACTTTTTATTTCCTTTAGTATAAAAGTTTAGTTAGGCCTAAACCCCATTGGTTAATCCCTACCTGTGTGTTGTCTGTTAGGGGATTAATTGTGTGTGTTTGTTGGGGTTTGTGGGTGACTTCCTCCTAGGATAATGTCCAAGGAAGGCAAGGTCTCAGGCTTCAAGAAGTGTGACTCGTGCTGTCAGAAAATGTCTGACAGACTGTCACACTTGTGTTTACTGCCTGGGGCCTTTGCACCTGCAGGACTCCTGTGCTTTGTGTCACTCTTTTAGCCAGAGAGTCCTGCAGGAACGGAGGAATAAGCTAATCCTCCGTGGCTTACTTAAGCCAGAAGGTTCTCCCTCTAAATCAGGGTCTGGGAAACCTTCTAAGCCACCGAAGGCTCAGGCTTCAGTATCCAAGCCTCCTCCGGTGGCTCCGGCTCCGTCGGAGCAGAGATCGGCTCCGGCTGGAACCGATCTATCTACTTCAAAAGTAGTGGGTTCGGCACCGACTGGTTCCAACACCTTGTCTACTGTGGCCTTGTCGGCTCCGGCTGGAGCCAACACCTTATCCAGCATCGGAGCCGAGAAACCTTCGGCTCCATCTGGAATTCAGGGGACTTCGGCTCCGATGACTTCGTCCCGACGAGATCTCGGTCCCCGTTTGCAGAGTATCCACTCGGCTCCGGGGTCTCCTCTTTTGTCGGAGCGGAGCCATCGGAGCCGATCTTCGAGATCTTCCAGGCTGTCTGACCACGACTTAGAGAGGGTGGTAAGCAGGCTGTTGAAGTCACAGGCACTGGCCCAAATGCTCCATAGCCCGTCTCAACAGACTTCGGCTATTGTCTCACCCCTTGAACTTCCTCCTCCGACTCCACACCAGAGTTCGGAGCCGGAGCTTCTCGGGACAGCGACTGTTTCGGCGCCGGAGCCGATACATCCTTCAGCTCCGTCGTCCTCGGTTCCGATCTCCTCCTTGAGGCCTTCCTTGGAGGGATCCGGTCGTCTGGTTTCCCTTGTCGGCTCCGAGGGTGCTAGTGGCATCGGACCCTTGTCCGACCCCGCTCTCCCTCTCGGGGCTTCGGCTTTGGTAAGCTCGGCACCGACATCTGCCTCGAGCCTTCCCTCTCAGTGGAGCCGGAATTCCTGTATCCTCGGATCGGGATATTCCGGCCTCCCGGGAGGAGCCTTTGAGGTGATGAGCAGTGTCCTGGCCTCTGAGCCAGGTCAACGGTCCATCCCTCTAGCTCCTCCCTCTTCAGTGCCTGTAGACGCCTCTTGCCAGCCTCTTGCTCTCAGGCCCAGGGATCCATCGCCCCAGGTTTCCCCATTGGGAATTTCCTCCTCTTCCGAAGTTTCTCCTGATCCAGCAGGTGAACCCCCTCGGAAGAAGACGTGTAAGAGGAAACACAGACTCCCCCGAGTCTACTACATCGGATACCGACTTAGATGAGTCGGAGGGTTCTCCACGATCCCCCTCTGAGGATGTCTCCTTTTCAGACATCCTTGAGCTCCTCAAACAGAGGGGGAATTGGCCATCCATTGATCCCTCCGAGGATGAGTCTGTATACCTGGAGGCTTTTGGATCCCGACCCTCCACCTCCTGGGTGTCTCCGCCTTTCAACCCACTTATGCAGGTAGTGGCTCGGAAGGCGTGGGCGGCTCCAGATTCTGTGGAACCTGTCCCCAGGAGACCATCCAAATTTATCACTGCCCCTACGGACAAACAGTTTCTTTCCAAGGGCGTCTCTGTGGATGCTATGGTGGTGGCGGCCACTAAGAAGGAACTGGCGGATCCTTCAGTACCTGTCCATCCTCCTAACAAGGATTCTAGGACCATGGACAGGTATGGAAAGCGGATGTTTTCTTCAGCGACCTTTGCTATGCGTTCGCTGAACTACCTTTGTCACTTTACCAGGCTTCAAAGAGATATTCTCAAGGAACTGGGTGAAGTGGTCCAGGATCCTTCTGCTGCTGGGGCTCAAGAAAAGATTGCCTCACAGCTAGCAATCCTGAATTCCTATCCAACTCCTCCATGCGGCTCATATCCTATGCGGCCGATGGAGCGAGCAGGGCCGCAGGCACAGGAGTTGCTCTTAGACGCCAAGCCTGGATGCGGCTTTGTAATTTTGCGGACCCCTTTAAGGCGTCCTTCACCAATACCCTTTGATGGTTCAGCTTTGTTCGGACCTCAGGTGAAGGATACCTTGACCAGGTGTGAGCAGGACGGTAAAACTCTTTCTGCCGTTGGAGTCCATTTTTCCACTCCTTCTAGACCATATCCCAAGGGTCAGAAGGGGGAAGATGTGGTTCCATAAAGCCCAAGGAGCTACACGGACACACGTGGTCAGTTTACCCCCAGAGGCAGAGGGGTAACAACAATAGCCGCCCTAGAGGCAGGGGGTCCTCAGAACCAGGGCAACAGGAGTCTCTTCCTGAGAAGCCCTTTCAGCATCCCTGAGGTGTTGCCCGACTGTCCACCCTTGGAGGCAGTCGGGGGAAGGATTTCGCTGCACCCAGTAGCCTGGCAATCCCTATCACAAGATATGTGGGTACAGTCGATCATATCCGAGGGTTACAAAATCCCCTTCGAAAGGTATCCCGTACCTCAACAATCCCTTCCAGACATCTCACCCGGTCAAAGGGATTTGGCAGAACAGGAGGTTTCAAAGCTCCTAGAAAAAAGAGCCGTCCAGACTGTGCCGGCAGACCAGGTAGGATCCGGCATCTACTCGAGATTCTTTTTGGTCCCCAAAAGGACGGGAGATTGGAGACCAATATTAGACTTGAGCAGTCTAAACAGATTTGTCAGGAAGGCAAGATTCCGGATGGTCACGCTTCAGTCCATTCTGCCCTTTCTGGGCAAGGACAACTGGATGTGCTCTATAGACCTTCAGGACGCGTACTATCACATAAAGATTCACAGGCGCTCCAGAAGGTTTCTCCGCTGGCTAGGGACCAGTCATTACCAATTCAGAGCCCTGCCCTTTGGCCTCACTTCAGCCCCCAGAGTGTTCACCAAATGCATGGCAGTGGTCACAGCTCATCTGAGACGTCAAGGATTCCAGGTGTTTCCTTATTTGGACGACTGGCTCCTCTCCGCCACCACCAGGTGTCAGCTTCTTCAGACCAGAGACTACACTCTACAGCTTTGCAGGAGTTTGGGAATTTCCGTAAATTTCAAAAATCTTCTCTGCTGCCTTGCCAATCTATCACCTTTATAGGCGCAGAATTAAACACCGTCAAAATGTTAGCCAGACTAACAGATCAAAGAATTCTGGACATCCAAAATTGTTCGGATTTTATTGCAGAGCAACAAGGTCAAAGCCAGATTTATACTGAAGGTTCTAGGTCTTATGGCTGCGGCCATTGTTCTACTACCACTGGCTCGCTTCCACATGCGTCTTCTGCAGTGGATGCTATTCACGCAGTGGTCGTACCACAGTCTCCCGATGAGGCACGAAATCTTAGTCACACAGTCGTGCAGAACTCATCTGAATTGGTGGATATCTTCCCTCTTCTTCATCAGGGCCGACCTTTTGTTCCCCTCCTCCAGTTGCCACAGTCACTACGGATGCCTCTCTGATCGGGTGGGGGCATTATCAGGGCAGGATGGTCCACGGACGTGGCAACCCATAGAATACCATCTGCACATAAATGTCCTGGAGATGAGAGCGGTGCTTTTAACGTTGCAGGCCCTCAACGACTTTCTTCCCACGGGGACTATTGCAGTACAAACGGACAACATGTCCGTGGTCTGGTACATCAACAAGCAGGGCGGGACCAGGTCCTATCCGTTGTGTCGAGAAGCTCTCAGACTTTGGCAATGGGCAATCTCCTCTCATCGGTTTCTGATAGCAATGCACATCCCCGGCAGGTCCAACCTCTTGGCGGACAGGCTGAGCAGATCCATTCACGAGTGGTCTCTCAATCAATCTAGTGGATCAGATTTTTCTGCAGTGGGGCACTCCTTGTTGCGATCTTTTTGCTACTCCTCAAAACAACAAGTGCCCCGATTATTTCACCCTCTTTCCCCTTCCAGGCCAACCCATGAGAGACTCTCTAACCCAGGATTGGCCCCGGGGACTTCTGTACGCTTTTCCTCCTTTTCCCTTGATTCCACAAGTCATTCTGAAAGCCACCGTTTTGAGAGCCAAGTTGATTCTCATTGCCCCTTATTGGCCTCGACAAATTTGGTTTCCGTCTCTGCATCGTCACCTTCTGGTGCAGCCCTGGCATCTGGACCCAGTTCCGGATCTCTTGATCCACCAGTCGGGTCAGCAGCACCGGGCCATTCATTCTCTCAACCTCACTGCTTGGTTGCTCCACTTCCTTCCCTAGCCAGGCTTCCGATGATCTCTGACTCCGTCAGAGACATCTTAGTGTCTTCCTTAAAGTCGTCCACTAGGACTGTTTATGCTAGTAAGTGGCAACGTTTTTCTATTTGGGCAAATTCCAGGAATATTGATCCCTTTACTGCTCCTGTACATTCTGTTTTAGATTTCCTGGCGGAGGTTTTTCATTCAGGATCCTCGTCATCTACAGTTAAAGTACAACTGGCTGCTATTTCCAAGTATCATGTTGGCTTGCATGACAATAACATTATGTCTCATAGATTATGCAAGGCCTTTCTGAGAGGAGTTTTTCTCCTAAAGCCGCCTATAAAGCATCCTCCTCCGCAATGGGATCTAAACTTAATGTTGGCATCCTTGATACTACCACCCTTCGAACCGTCTGCTTCATGTTCTTTGAAATTATTGACCTGGAAAACTATATTCTTACTGGCTGTCACTTCAGCAAGAAGGGTTTCCGAGATTCAAGCTCTCTGCATTCGTTCCCCTTACTTGGTTTTTCATAAGGACAGGGTATCATTAAGAACAAACCCTTCCTTTCTCCCCAAAGTTGTGTCTCAAACCAATATTAACCAATCTATAGATCTACCAGTCTTCTTCCCAAACTATTCCGACAGAGCTGAACAGAAGCTTCATTTTTTGGATGTCCATCGTCAGCTCAGGTACTATTTGCATAGAACTAAACAATTCAGAAAATCGGACCAATTATTTGTCTCCTATGCAGAAAACAGGATAGGTCTTCCAGTTTCTAAAGTGACCTTATCCAGATGGTTGACTTCCACCATTTCCTTTGTGTACTCTCTCAGAGGCAAGCAGCTATCTTCTAAACCAAAAGCACACTCAACCAGGAGTCTATCCACTTCTGCAGCTTTTCAGGATAGACTACCCATTGATACTATTTGTGCAGCAGCTACTTGGGCCACGCCTCATACCTTTGTCTCTCATTACAAGTTGGACTTGGCCTCCAGAGATAGGGCCAGTTTTGGTTCCACAGTTCTCAAGAGTCTGTTCCATTGAGCCACCCGGGATACAGGTGCTAGGGACGCGGTCCCATCCAGCAAGAATGAAGGCGAGATTGACAACTTAACATTTAGAAGTTATGTACCTACCATAACGTTCCATGTTAGTTGTCTTCTCTCGCCTTCTTTCTTGCGTCCCTCCCTCCTACCCCCTGGCCTGGACAGATCTTGAAGAGTTCCTATCAGGTTGTTTTCCTCCTGAGCCTTCATATGAGGACTCTTTTTATGAACGTGTTTCCTAATTATGTTAGGTTAGTCCTTAGCAGGGTAGGTTAGCTACCATACGAGATCTGAGGTAGTTCCGCCTTGCATCATGGGATATAGGGTTGCCTCGAGTAAAAGGAGTTCTCAAGCTAAAGCAAGTGCCGAGTCAGAGCCGAGGATCGGCTCCGAACCCATCCAGCAAGAAAGAAGGCGAGAGAAGACAACTAACATGGAACGTTATGGTAGGTACATAACTTCTAATTTTTGATGCTTTTCATTATACTTAACTATGATCGCTTTTTTTTGTGTGTTTCAATAAAGAATATTCCATTTTTAACTTTACTGTGGGCTACCTACTATTTTCTGTTTATTTTGTAGCATTTATTTAGCAGTTAAAGTTTATAGTTCGATTATTATGTTGTGAACTAAAGTACATAACATAATTAACATCATTACCTCCACACTGCAAAGTTTTTGGTTTGTTGTGGAACCAGCATATGTTGCATACTGGGGTTTTCTGAGACTTCGAGGGATACCATGGATTTCTCTCTTTGCAGAAAAGTAGGGAAACTGACAGTTCATGGTCCTAGGAATAATCTGGTCTGGCTATAACAGCTGAAGAGGGAAAACAGCAGGGGTAGGTATTGGGGGTAGGTATTAGGTTTAGGTACAGAGAGCTCTGGTTTATAGGTTCATAGGTAGGTACTAGGCTATCGGCCCTAGGGCCCATACAAGCCTAGCCAAAAAATGTACCCTGGCTTTCGCCACCCGAGAAAATTATTTTCCTATGCCCCTGTCTAGCAGAGCCACAGAAGTGATCCCCGGGGTGAATTTCCCATTTCCCATCCAATCATCAAGATTTTTCTTGAAGAGTGCTAATGAGGAGCTCTGACATAGATAGGTAGTCTGTTCCAGAGTATGGGAAGTCTCTGGGACAGAAATCTATCCCTCCAGCATGTTCTGTTTATTGTGGTGACAAGGTTAAGGTCCCTAGAGCGTGTAGCTCGGAGGGATTGGGATTTCTTTAAGTGGAGCATGTCCAACAGCTCTGGGTTTGACCTAGCTTTGTATCTTAGGCAGAGATCGCCCGTGAGTAGGCGATATGCGATGGAGTAAAGCTGTAGTTTTTTTTTAGACGGTCTGCATAGGGCATCTGTTTGAGGCCAGTAATCCTCTTTGTGAGGTATTTCTGTGGTCTTTCCAGTTGTTGTAGATGTCTTGTGAGGACAAAAGGTAATATTTTTCAGACTAGAGAGCAAGTGTCTGTAACTGGCAATTCCGATCCACAGTAGTGCATGATGCACGATGCGCAAACTGGTTCAAACACAGACTTTTTAAAGCAGGAAAAATGGGAAGCAGCCAAATTTCAAAGTTCAAATTATCCAATCAAAACACCCTAAACAGAGCTCTGTGACAATAACTCTAGTTAGATCAGTCCAAACTGTACCTTCCTTCCACGAGGATACAGGGAGGCCTCTCCAGGTACAAGATTAACTGTTTTACAAGCTCCAAAGGTCACAAACAGTACTAGAGCCAGCAAAAAAAAAAAAAACCTAGTCTATGCTACTTTTTTTTCAAGTGCAGCAAACAAGTACAATGAACAAAACAAGCAGATGAACAGTAATTTTAGTTGTAAGAGGAATTCAGTTAGTAGACAATTAAAAAAAAATGCAATAAAATACAGTTGCACAGTTTAAACAGATATGCAGCACATATTGTTTTAGTTAAAGTGCAGAAAAAGGTTGAAAACAGTCTCTCAGCAGGTATTTGGAAAACAGCAGAGCAAGGGCATTTTTAGGCTCAGGGTGTCATGACATGGAAGAGACTTTTACACTTCTGAATAGCCACATAGTGCTGCCCAGTATGACTGAAATAAGAGACCCATTTTCCTGTATTCTTCCAGAGATTGTCACAATAACGTATTTTCATAGTTTCTGTCCCTCCCATTAACACAGTGCCTTTCTGTTGCACCTGCCTGTACTGGAAGCCCCTAGAAGAGGGTATGTGTATTCCATACCTCCTCCAGGGAGGTATGAAATGCGCAGGCATCCTCCAGGGAATGCAAGTTGCTATGTGCTCAGTCATATCTCCCATAACTGGCTATCCAGCTCCCTGGGCTACTCACTAAACTCCAAGCATTTGCCAGAACAGACAGCAGTAGAATGTTGGTGCCAGCAGGCCAGTCTAGTACAAACTTTCTTTGTTGAGACGCTAGGATAGGAAATGTAAGGGAAGGGTGAAGAATTACTTTTGTGAACTTGCATTCTTCGAGCAGGAAAGGCAGAGAGATCTGGTGTCATAGCCCCAAAATGCTTCTGTTGACTTCTGTCATCCTGCAGAGGATTTAGTAATGATTTTTATCAGCAAGTTTAAGTATTTTGGCTTGAATAAACAGTGATTTAGCTGTACGTGGCTACCCTAGTAGCAAGTACCTTTGGTTTTCATAGCTGACTACAGTGTATTTTGATGTGGAAGGCTAATATATTTAACATTAACTATAACTATTGTTAATTACATGAATTTACAGTAAGCACAATCATTTGGAAAAAGACCTTGTCTGCTTCATTTCTCTTAAGCTGAGTGGAATTTACCTGATTTTCAAAATGCAAAAAAAAAAAATCGGTAGTTTTTTTTTTAATGGCTAGCCATCAGGAACCTATTTCCATTTCTGACACTGGTGTCCTCTCTTGCTGACTAGTTTCCTAGTTTCTTCAAACTCCTTGCCATTATCTGTG